>NC_058021.1:28250581-28450581 GCF_019176455.1 Solea senegalensis
CAGACCCACGGGCAGACAAACAGCATCACCACCCAAGGTAAAGCCTCCTCTGCTGGAGGGTGCAGTGCATGGTCCTGGATAGGTGCGGGGGGACTTCATGTTGTGCCTCTCATTTCAGCAGCACTCTTCCCTCTGGGGACTGTGTTGACTCAGATGGGACGAGTAAACAGAACCGGGGTGAAGACATGTGGGCACTCCATTCTCATGGATCCCTGGTCCTGTGGATTAGGCTAATGCTGCCCCCATGAGAGGGGTGTTGTACTGTGGCCTTCCCTGACAGGAGGTGATGGATTAGGGCTTTGTCCGGGCCCATGTTGGCCTGAGGGACCTGGCGACGAGGGAAGGAGGGAGGCAAAGAGGAGATCAGGACTTGGGGCAGCCCAATCCCAGGATCAGTGACATGTTGACAAGGGATTAGTCCATTTGGTGTGTTGCTTCAGGAGATGAAGTCCCATGGACTGTTAGGGAGAGTGATGGAACGTGTATGAGCACTGCACATTGATGTGAGGTGCCATCAGATAAAAGATACCTTTAACTCTTTGCACTGACTCATGATCTTGTGACACAGGTTGTTGTTGTGACTGGTGAAATCATACCTGGACATACACTAATGGTATGACACAGAAGTTTTCAAACTTTTAGTGATGAGGGACTCCTTACAGCGGATAATATATTCCAAGGTAGTCCTTTGTGATCCTAACACTTTTTAATAAACTGCCATTTGTTTCCCTATGTGACGTAAAAACTGACTCTGTGACTCATCACCTGCTATAACTTTACAACAAGAGAGTGATATTACAGTGCATCATATCTAACATCCGTCTTCCTGCAAGTACAGAGAAACATTCACCTCATCATCTGTACAAATGACACCACTTTCTCCAAAATGAATCCCTAATACTAATTGTTTTGCTGACACCTGCACCAAACTAAGAGTTACGGCTCCTAAGGGGTTCCTTTTTTGAGAACCACCAACATGATACATGTTCCATACAGATCTGCACATGATTTGTATGCTCTCCATTATGTTACAATTGAAAACCTTCATCAGTGCTGATTTAACAGCCTAAATTAAATAAAGTGGCAGCAACAGGAAACTGGCGTGATATAAGTCTCACATTACATTTGCTTCCTTGGTCAGAATGTGAAAACCAGAATGTCTGTTTTTTTATGTGTTCCCTTTGAAATGGCACCGTGGACCCTCCCTTTGCTGTAACTTTATTTCATGCCCTAGTTTATTTCTGGAAACCTCCCACTCTCCTCAGCTTGTTTAGGAAGATGCCTGCCCAAGTGTGGTTTTTGTTTACTTTGCCAGTTGGGACAAACACTAAAGTGAGTCAATTAAGCATTTGCATGAGGTCTTGAGTACCCCAAGAGAAACCACAAGGAACATTTGGATGGAGGCATGTCGGCCCACAGTTGCTGGTACAGTTGAGTAGAGGGTATCTGGAGGAGAATAAATTACCAACACTTGGCAGCATCGCCCACTGACTCCGACTCCACATCTGGGCTTTGTCTGATGCTATTATCTGTGAAAAATGAGTTTTGCTCAGTGGTGTTCTGGTGAACGATATCGAATGACATTATTGCGATTGGATTGCAAAGGCCAAACAATACTCTCAGGGTGTCGGGATATTTGCCATTCAACTGTGCGGTTAACCAATACATGTCTTAGAAGATGAGTTTCATCTAAAACGTAAATAAATATTCACACGACAGAGTAGGGAGGGAGTCGAGTGAGACGTGACAGAGAGATAGTGACCGACATGTGGCAAGGAGGCACTGATCGGTCTCTTGACGAACTTGTCGCCTCACCACGCTCCATGTGTCAGAGCCTGGCACTCTGGCAGTGTCGGGCGTGGGTGGCCTCCTGACACGCGTTTGAATGTGTGTGTCACGTCCGTCTGGGCTGATACACACACCCACATAATGACACTGACATGGTGCCATCAGACCTGCCAGCAAAGCCCAGACGGAGTCCCTGACAAACAAGACCTTTATCTCCTCTGACAGATTTCTCTCAGCCTTCCTCCTGCTTGCTCTTCCTCTCTAAGCCCATCACTCATTGGTCGAGTACAACCACAACCATTAACTAGCAATTTAGGACTGAAAGATTGTATTTATTTTAATTACAACCACGAGGAACGGAAAGACGGCCAAGGGAGTGTGTCCAGCTCTTGGACTTGGTTTGACAATGCACACTGTGCTGTAAATTGTAAAGTACCTCTGTGAATGTCAGTGAGGAACGTGTCAGCCAGTCCTACACAGGCGTCACTCATAGACCCCACTCTGTAATTGCCTGCTTGCTGGAGCTGCAGTGTAATTTTTGAAGTGGCAATGTGGCAGTGGTGTTTCTGACAGAATAAGGGACCAGAGATTTAATGCCCAGTCTGAGCTTTCTACCAGGCTTCTGACTCTCTCTCTCTCTGTTTCTGCTGTATCAGTGAACCTTTTTATTTGTAGCTTCAATTATTTTCCACGGATGCTGCGGGACGAAATATTCAGGCTGCTCTGGCACATGCAAGAAGAGCAGAGGAATTGCTCTGGAGAGGCGGATATAGGCCTGAGAGGCGCTCAACGCACAGTCTGTACATTTATGGGGCATGAGAGAAAAAAATTATAGTGGACTAAAACAACCAGATAATGCAAGTGGGAGAGGGATTAATACTACATGTTTTCATTCAGTCAAACTGTAGCCGGTCTGGGTGCTCGTCACATGCTCCTCAGTTCCAAACTGCTGGCTTTGACCCAGAAATAACACAGGAAGCCATACTAAAAAGAAGACAACAGAGAGTGAAATATGGCAAACTCCACTGTCAATCTACATGTAAATACCCAAATATTTTGAAGTTAATGGATGGTAGAAAGACATTGAATGCTAAAGTTCTCAATGTCTGTGATGTAATAGGTAAACCTGGAAAAGCCTAATATCAGTGTTCCCCAAACTTTGTATATGAGTACCAACTTGTTTATAATCGCAAGCTATTGTGACCCAAATCATAAAACAATAGTCATGAGAGGAAATTTGTGCATAATGTTGCCAAATGATTTACACCACCTAATTAATTTAATGCATGTTATTTAAAACATATATACATAGGTTGGGAAAATTCAGTCAATTTGTTTGAGGACTCCAAAACAAATACTATCAAGCTGAAAGGGGTCATATCACCACCCAGTGAAGCGGAGACTGACGTACCCCCAGACAGAAGTCGACCTACAACCGTACTAAGCTTGGCTGTTCATGCAATTGTACTGTGGTGTGGTGAGCAAAAAAAGACTACTAAGATCACATTTATGCAGTGTTAAATGTGGAGCAGTGTCATTCATATTCACTGTGAAAGGCCATGTGTCTTCACAGAACAGATGTCTGTCCATTTGCTGAAATCCTACATATTCATACTGGTGCATTCCTGCAGGTGTGTTTGGAGGCAGTGATCTCCGTGTGATGCACCCACTCAGCATAAAGAGGAGGAGGAGGAGGAGGAGGGAGGAGGAGGAGGAGGAGAAGGAGGCTGAGTCTTTAGTGACAATAGCCCCCCCTCGATGCTCTCGTGGGTGTGGGTGGGGCATTTAAAGCCTTTTCAGCCCCTGGCAAGACCCAAGATGCCCCACATTCTGAGGATGACTACCTGCCCAGGAGCCCATCTCTCTGCCCATCTGTCTCCTCCAGAGGCCAAAGGAGGGTACCTCCTCCTACCTCTTTCACACCCCACACACACACACACACACACACACACACTCCAATGGCTGATTGCTGACTCAGCACTGCATCAGGCTGACTGTGCACATGGAGCAAGGCAGGGGTAAGAGTGTCTGTGTGTGTGTGTGTGTGTGTGTGTGTGTGTGTGTGTGTGTGTCTGCACTGAGGAGAAAATAGACTGCTGTTGATTTGTTGGAGAACGAGTCGGTGTGTGTGTGTGTGTGGGGGTGGGAGTTACTTGATGGGTGATTGAGCATTCATTGGTGTTGATGGATGTGTGTGTGGGTGTTTGTGTGAGTGGACGGATACATGTGTAGGAGGTGGTGTGTGTGTATGTGTGGGTGTTTGTATGTAGGAGGAATTCAGTGGGTGGCTGGGGGTGTTTTTTTCTGTGTGGGTGGTGGTATACCAATTTACATATATTATATTAATATAAATCATAGTAATATTAAGATTTTAACTTTCTAACTTTTAAAACAAGGCCTCACACACAATACAGGTTTTATCTAAAAAAAAAACTACGTTTTAGAAAAATATTTTCTTGTGTGTTTTGATTTCAATAAATTAATAATATGAGATTAAAATGTAAATATATTTTGGACAATTCAGTGGCCTATAGTTACATGGCATTTATTTCAAGTGTATTTACAGGCCAATCCAGAAAGTTATTACCTTTCAAAATCTAAGAATGGTTTCAATGGTGGCTTTAAATTCCAGTGATAATTTTTTTCTCAATAATCCCCTCACCAATGACTTTTCAAGTTGCAACTCTTCATCTTGTGATTGGCTCGTGTGTGTTTGCAGGTCCCAATCCCAATTTCAGCTGCCATCAGACCAGTATGGTGTGATGGCAGCTGAAATCGCCACAGAATAGCAAACCATGCTTCATCAGAATGAGGTGGTACAAATACACAGAGAGATACAGCATTAAAAACATAGTAGTGTGTCGGTGTGAGGTCTACGCAACTGCAAACATCACATGACAGCACTTTGTGTAGTGTGAGATGTGCAGAAATCCCCTGGATCTGAAAGTTGTGTAGTGTGAACTTGGTTTTCTAACTGTGGGGCTTTAATGTTTAATGTTTGGTTGGTAGCAGATTAATATTTTATGTCTCTGAGAACCAATGACCTTTCAGCAAATGATCCACATAATGACATTTAATGTAGTCCTATTCAACAACTTATTTATTTCTTGTGTGGCAACATTTTTAGCTTTGGAATATTTTTAAAGATCTTTTCATGAAATTTTGATGCCATTGTGTGGATATGTTTTCTCAACAACATGGCCTTGTTTTTTTTTTTGCAAGGCAGCAGTTTTAAGCCTTATTCCCAGAAGTGGGACTGTAACAATGTGTGCAGTGTGACCTTCATCCTTCTGTGCTCAGCCCATTAGTCCAATTCACTTAACTGTCAAACTTCAAATTCACAATCTCATCCATTCTCAAAGCAGCAGGTTTAAAAAAAAAGAAAAAAGAAAGAAAGGTGTTCTGCATTCCTCTCACTCTCTCGGTTTTAAGCCTTGTGGTTTTTGCTCAGAGACTTGCTGAATAAATCTTCCTCTTTATTTCTGCAGTGTGAAATCAAACTTCGTCCCCCTCCCTCGCAGGGAGGATGACTGTAGATGAGTTCACTAAACACTTTCTGGCAAGCAGGCATGCCGCCGGCTGCACACATGAGGCCTGCAGCCGTGGGAAAGACCTGACTCTGATAATAAGCAGCATTTGGCCCTTCTAACCTCTGCAGGCTTTGGCTGGGGCTAGTTGTCTCTTTCTCCCTCACTTGTTTTCTCTCTCCTTCTTTCTGAGAGTGGAGGAGTCACAGGAGAGAAGTTCAGCCAGGGAGAGGCACACAGCTGTGGCTATGAGGTCCCAGTGTGTTTATTTGTCCAAGCCCAACCAAAATAAGCGTAGGCCAGGCATTGCTCCCGAGGACCGGGGCCACCACCGCTGCAGTGCTTTTCATCCCAACAGTGGGGAAAGTGCTCTGGATGAGGAGGGAGCTGCACAGCACAGTGTATTGTAAAACAGCTGCCTCATCTGTGGGGGAGGAAGTGTGCAGCAGATGTGGACAGGATAGATGGTTCATGTTCCCACACCTACTCCTGTTGTACAGTTGTTCAGCCATGCTCAGCGGTCAGTGAATGAGTGCCTTTGTTTAGCAAGAGAAAGTTTGCCTGCTAAGTGGAAACTCCAGAATGAGAATGAGCACAGTATTTGAGATTTGCTTGAAATAAATCACATACGTAGAATAATGTGAACATGAAGAACTGTGCACAGTGTCAAATTTATTTAGATATGACCCTTATATGACTTCTTAAGTCAGCAGATGATTCTTGATGTGCCGTAATACTCAATACTTGATTGAGGTGTTGTGAATGTTTTTGAGGGTTTCAGTAGGAACATCTGTTTAACTCTGATTGTATTCCACATTATATTAACATTGATCACATGTATTTATTGTAAAGTAACTTGGCTTGATTTGACTTGTATTTAATGTGAGATCTGATCACAAGTGGTCACTTGACACGTTCAGGACTCATGTTATTGTCTGAACAGTCAAACTTAATGCTGCCCACTTATGATTAGATCTCTCAGGACAAATGGTAATACCAGGTTGTACATGAGGCCTCAGATTGTGTAATATCTAACAGTTTATCTAAGTGTATTGTCATGTTTGTATTATTGGGCATTAGCAGAATCCAAAAATTAAACAGTTTATTTTTGATGAGTGTAATTATAGGCCTTCCTCCTCACTCTGTTAATTGCTAGTGTAAAACATAAGCCAGTTGTGGAGGAGCCATAAAATGCAAAAGGTCACAACAACATCTTTGATTCATTGACCTCCTTTGCTATCTCTTAGGTGATCTATACTGGGGGTTAACAACCCTTTTGTATGCAAAATAACAACATACCCATCCTGCTTTACTCATCACACTGTCATGCACTGACCCCCTATTTAAAGGGTCACCCAGCCCGATGCAAAAGTGCACAGGTGTGCCTCAGGCCTCACATGGCTGCATGACTGACAAGTTGCCCACCCACCAGTCCCTCCAGCCACCAATCTGAGCTGGCTGCCTCCTCTCTGCTATAGCTCTGCTCATCTGTTACGGGCTGTAAAGTTGACAGATAATTAGTTGTCCCGCTTATCTTGTTCCAACCACCCATCCCACCCACTCCGTCAATGCCGTGGGAAGTCACCATTTAGCTGTTTATCTGTAGTTTGCTCTGTCACATACCTTGCCCACACCCAAGGCCGTACCGCACCTTAACATAACTCTTCCGTTTGACCTGAGCGCAACCCCTACAGGACTCAACATTTCCAGCTCGTTCTCTTCATCAACAACCCCTTCCTGGTCTTGTCGATCCGTCAGCAGCCTGTAGGTAAAGACCATGGTTGTGTTTGCCTAGTGAGGCCCCTCTTGGCTCTGACAGTGAGGGAACACCGTGGGGCCACAAAGAGGGACACGTGTCAGCAGTGCCAACAGACAAAGCAGGTGCTGTGGCCAAGGTTTAAGGAGGGGCAGCTGTCCATCACACCCACTGCACCCAAACACTGACCACATCACATATGGCTACTAGATCAGGGCCTGATTGACAACCAGGGTCGTGTTGTTGGAGCATGGCATTACTGATGTCAGAATACCATAACTCCTAGACTGTGATATCAAGAAAAATCAAAAATCAAATACTCAGCTCATCACCAAGATCTGCAAAAAGCCAAGTAATGACCCATTTATTTGAATCAGCTGTGTTGCAGCAGGGAAACCTCTAAAACATGCAGGGCAGTCGGTCCCCAGGACCAGGAATGAGAGACACTGCTTTAGGGAGTACCACGCAAAATAAGAATGCCTGGACATGGCAGAAACTTGAAAACTAAAAGTCCAGGACTTATGTTGTCCATATGTAAAATAGTTCAAAGTTCAAATTGTAAATGTGAAATTGTTTGTCATTTTAGAGTTCCAAATCTGTGTTTATTTTTTATCTTCTATTCCTTTTAAACTGTTATTACATAGTCAAAACACAGTAATTATAACATTAGTAATTGAATAATTGCCAGATATTGAACGTTGAAGTTATTTTGGAACTTCTTTGTTTTCTTCTCTAGAAAATCCTCAAGGTCTACTTTTATCTGGATATTTTTTTTCTTATTTAACTAGTGCCACATGTCGCTGTAACAAACAACAGATGCCAACATACAGTATCTTTCAAATCTATCACTTCTTATCTGCCCCCAGTTTGTGCTACCTGCAGGATGCTCCATGCAAATTATCGCTTCCTGGGGACCCAATTCTTAACCATTACCCCCCACCTCCTCTGAAATTAAAATGCAGAAATGCAGACTCCCCTTTACATAATTTGCTGTTCTCCCCTACCCCTAACCCCAACTGCCTAAAGCATCTCTTTGCGCTCTGACAGCAAGTGGGTGACTTCTGACAGGTTGCATTGATCTCCTGGCTGGGAAAGAAGTCAGTTTGACAATGGAGAACATGTGTCCATTTTAGGACAAGCCTTAACTTGTCTGACCCCCTCATTTGGGATGCGCCCACAGAAAAGCCATTCCTGAAGCAAAACAGTTTCATCTTCAGGAAATTGTTCTCTGGTGAATTGTAGTGGTTTGGCTTGTTTGAATAACAGTAGAAATGGTTGTATTTAGTTTTTCATCTCGGTAATGAAGATAAACATTTGCCTTTGATTCAACTGTCTGCAGCGTTGCACACTCTCTGCTTGGTCGGTTAGACTCCGGGCTTTTTGGGGTCTTCCTTTAATGCGACAGGCGGCAGAAATGTGTGATTGGTTAGTTCTGTTCCATTGCAGTTTTGTGAACATTAAATAAGAGCCAGCCCACTTCTGAAAGGTCTTTGATATGAATAGCTAGATGTATTTATGCAGCTTTACATTTGCTCTGGTTAATAACTGGTGGGACATGGCTAAAAGATGATTTAATTTACATTCTCACATCTTTCACAGGCAATGTTGGTGTTGTACACATCACACTGATTGTTGGAAACCACAAGGTTTCACCACGGTGATGAGCACTCTAGAAAATGGTATTGTGAACTGATCTGTGTGTAGACATATGTGTGTGATTGAGAACTATTAATTACTCTTGATAAGACTGAGACGATGAATTGTATTTGTGCGTGTGAATGCCACTGCAGCCTGAAGCATTGACACCCTTAGAAATTTAAATAAATAATTAAAAAGTCAGTATGACTATATTCCAATGGAAACTAGTCTTCATGTCTTACCCCTCAGCTTCTCGTGGAAAAATCCCAATTTTCAATCAAGACATGTCCTGGAAGACCACTAGGGGACTGCGTGCAGGACAAAGGTGCAGTGAGCCAATGTCTCGTCACTCATCTATCCCGTAAAGCACAGTCTCATTGTTTCCATCTACCTCAAACTCATTACCAGCCACAGTATTCTTATTGTCACCGACACCACATCTGTAAAACCATTTTAGATTAGCTGGTCAACTAATGTGTTTTGATTGTATCTTTGTGCTTCTGCTCTTAATAAATGTCTTCCACATTGTGGGAAAGCAGAAACGACAGGAGACCTGGGTAAACACCACAAACAGCTGCATTGTCATGGTTTCTGGCGTTTCCCATTTGTTGCTTTTTCTGTTGTAACATAAAAGTTGCACATGCTCATCACAGCATGACCTACTCATCCGTGCTGACGTCTGTGAAGTACTTGCTAAAATAGCCACTCACTGCTGGAGGATGAAAGGTGATGAAGTCATGTTTGACGTTCGCTGCTAGACTTCTTGTGTCTGGACACACAGTTAAGTTTGAATGCGTCACCTGCCCAGGACAGCGTCTTTAATCTACAAATTGTGGTTTCTTATAGCTAATGTTTAGATGATTTATGGCTGGTCGTGTTAAAGTATATGCTCTGTGGAGGTTTAGTGTCTTATGTCACTGGTTTGAATCACAGAAGCGCTGAAAAGAAACCACCTACACAAAGAAAACAGTGGGGCTATTGTTCTTCCTTCAGTTTGAAAGGAACATGACTGTGAATACGACTGAAGTGTGAGCGTATTGCTATGTTGATGGTCGACAGGTCTGTGGACATTTAGCTGAGTTGAGTGCAACTTTTTGGACTGAAAACAGCATTTTCAACTGTCACTCATCTGAAACAGAGAGTGACGGAGTGAGGTAAGGGAGTGAAGAAGTAAAAGGGCACAAAAAGAAGTGAAGGGTATGAGGACAGTAATTTGTGATACAAGTGTTAATGCAATGACTTTCCATTAAGGTAATAAACCTATGACATAAAAACAATTAGCAGGTGGTGCTGTCATCACCCGTTTAACAAAGTATATGCTCTATCAGTGTAGTTAGGGTCACTCGCTGTGACTTTTACTCTTGTCATAAAAATACTTGGCATATGTTTCTTATTTGGATTAACAGGATTAATGATAATATAAATAGTGCCTCAAAACCAAACAATAAATCATTGAATGCTAAATTAATTGCAGACAATGTTTTTTAGATTTGTTCCAGTAAAACAAGATTCTGTGATTTCATTGAATATGTTCTGGTTGGTTCCTTAAACTAAATATCTAAATAACATTTCAGAGTTTTACACCACTTTTTGACCTTTTATGGAGCAACCAGTTGAATCTGTAATGAAAATACTCTAAGACTTTTTTTTATTCTTTCATGTGTAACACACATTTGAATCTCATTTTTAAAGTTTTGCAGATGTGTGAACTACTAATATTTCTAGTTTGTAATTTGATGAATATTAAAATAACTCACATTCTTTAAAATCATTTGAAGTTGTCCATTTCCTCTCCTGTTGCTGCTGCAGTCATTTAGTATTTCCCATGCCAATAATAGGGATCAACTGTTATATTAGTGAAGTTGAATCTCTGGCAGTGATGTGTTTTATGCAGTATGTGCTGTTGGCTGTCTTGAGTTATGTTTTGTTTTCAATTTCTGTAATTTCTTGGATCTCAGATCTAAGTATCCATGTTGACGCTGCTCCTTTTGTGAAAATATGCAGGAAAACCGTTTTAAGTCATCCCTTCTTCGTAGGAGATCACAGTTAATTGACGACATCCCTCTTTGCGTCACTCATGACACCACAAACTGAAGTGTGGCGAGTGTTATTTTGTGTGAAAATGACACCAAGTGTTAAAGTGAAGAGTAGGAGGTTGACGAGAGTGTCTTTCATTCTTTTGTGAAATGAATTTAATGAATCACAGCTCAGCTGATGTGCCAAGCAGCATGTGTTGATGGCTCCGATCTGCATTGAAGCTCAAACTAAGCAGAGAATTGGTTTCAGTGCTGTCATATTTCTGTTGTTTGCCATTTCCACAGTGACTGAAACAATACAGCCTTTTTCAGTTTTGAAATATGATACACCACTTTTGAAGTGGCTGATATTGTTCAGGCATTGGGCCATTGCTATGTGGTTTTTCAGGGTCAAGCATCATGTGCTGTTGACTTCTCTTTATTTGAGTGCAGTTTAGTGCAGTCTTACCTATAGATGAACAGATCAAACTCCATTAACTTTCTTTTATTTTCACTTGAATCTAATTTGACTTTGTCAGGAACACAGCAGCCCTCACTTACCAAGACCCGCCCCCCCTCCCCTCTGTTACATCTGTGACCTCAAAGAAGAAGAATACATTAACCAGCCATTGTCTGATGTTCAGTTCCATTCAGAGCCTGTAGTCATAGTCAGAAATCAATATGTTGTGATTTGTTTTAATGAGCCTGCCACTATCTCCATTTGCAGAAGCTTCAGCGTAGTCAGAGTCAGAGTTGATCACCCAGAAAGGTGATTTCCAGACTGTTCTTTGCAAAAACAAGGACAGAAGTGAAAAGGTTATAGATTTCTCCCCGTGCATCCCTGTGTCATGTGCATGTTCACTTGTTTTTACATATCTTGCCCTATTAGTTAGATACTCATGAGCCCCCTTACAGAGAACCAGCTGTATCGCTGTGAACGCAACTCCTGTGCTTATTTACACTAAACTTAACCAGCTTACATATTCCTGCCCCTGGTCTAATTTTGGATAGCAGTGTAACAAAACCTTAATCTGCCTGCACCAAATGATCAAAGACTACAGCAGAATTAGATTATTTGCTTTATTCTTCAGCACACGCATTCTATGTGATCGGGAACTGAAAGGAAAGAGTGCTGTCTTTTAATCTAACTACACAAATTCTCTGTACTTTGAGATGTGTTTTCTGCTCAGGTGGCGTAAACTGCTCGATGCTGCAGTTACAACCACAGTTACATCTTCAGCTAAGCCCATAGCCACGTTCTGTTTTTCATACACCAGTCTTGCAGGATTTAAAATATTCATATAATAAAAAAAGTAAATACTGGTTTTCAATACCAAGCGGTTTACTGCCCAGTGCTCGATAAGGGTGAAACATTCCCTCCTTGAATATGTTTTGTGGAAGGGGTTACAGATTCTGTCTGTTGTCTGACAAATGTCCAACACAGAGGTCTAGTATTTCAAACTCACCTGTGAGATATCACTATGGTTCACAAGTACTTTATAGTTCAGTGATTCTTCCCATGATCTCCTTAGATGCTGACAGATGGCAAGCATCGCACTACCACTTCCTGCATTCGTTCAGGGGTGTCGAGCTGGCACTCGATGTCATTCTCCACCTCCTCTGCTGTGGATGGACACAGAGCTGCTTGCTCTCCCTGCTCCGTGTAGTTATGTGCACCTGAACTCCCCTACTTCACTGTGTGTGTGTGTGTGTGTCCATCATGGCTTTGATACGAGGCACGTCAGGTCAGCCACTCTACATTTCATGTCTGACCCGGAGGTGCACACTGAATGGCTTCTCCTGTCTGCAATTCCTCACTAGGGAAAAACACACATAGTCATTACAACAGGCTCTTTTGTTGTTGCTCTGTGTGAAGGCATTCCCACCTGTGACTGGGGCTGAGACTGTTGGAGGGATGTGTGAAATATCAGTCTGAGAGGGCTGGAGGCCGGGCAGCAGCTTAGAGACAGAGGGAGCAGGCCAGCTGTAGATCTAATATCACCTATGGGCCTGCTGGCTGTGAAGGTCTGCCTAATATGAGACACATGTGCTACATCCTGTCTGAGCTGCTGCCTGGTCTATGTGGTGGCGCAGAGCAAAGGCGTGGTAGGTGTGTGTGTGTGTGTGTGAGAGGGCTATTTTTTATTTTTATTTTTTACCTGTTTAGGACCTAGGTCCTAATGGGGATCAGGGAGACAAAACCTAATTTCTAAGGTGTGAATTGTAGTTAGTTTACCTGGTTATTGCAAATGCTCTGTATTGCTTTTCTAGTGTTTTCTCACTTCTCAAAGCTGCTTTATATTTCAGGTTTGCCTTTCACACCCATTTTCATACAACGCCCTTTTCCATCGCACAGCTATTATATCAGCTCACAAGCTGCCCGCACAGCCAACAGGAGCAATTCTGGAGGCTGGTTGAGAGTAGTGGAGCCAACAGTCAACCTTCGGGTTGAAAGGCATCCCTCTTTACCACTGATCCACAAATGTGTGTGTGTATGTTTTTCTTAAAGTCATCACTACACGGCTGAGTGAAACTGCGGTGACTTTGTTTTATACGCCACGCACACACACACACACACACACACACACACACACGAGTGACTAGTGACTACACCAGACTTCTGTAGTTGTTGGAGATTAACCCACGTTAAACCCACTGTTCGGCTTGATTTGTGTGGGGGACGTCTCTTACTCTTCTCTTACTGTGGCGGTACTCTGGCCAGTCAGTGGCCGGCAGTCTGACCAATCATCGCATAGTACCTACTCAGCACGCTTTTGGAACCTTGCCTGAGCAGGTACTAAAAATAGTATCTGGTACCAGGTACTATGCTAGTGGAAACGCTACATATACCGTGGCGTGACGAGGTGAGTAGAGCCGGTGGAAATGCCACTAGCTGCCGTTATTTGAAGACGAAAGCATCACTTCATACCGTGCTCTTCTGTAATTATGTGATGCAATCTTTAATGATTGACATTATATTTAAAGTGTAAATAAGAGATAGGTGTGGGATGCTCACCCCATTTGCAAATGGCAACCAACCTGATGGCAAACAGACTTTGTGTACAAGTTGGGTGTGTTGGAATGTGTGAGTGAAGCGAAGCCTTGCCATTATCATCCACTTTATCTCTAATTAACTCTCCAGTGGTTACTGATTGACCCTGTTACACCTGGGTGGATATGCCGGAGGTTTTAACAGCCTCGTTGAGGGAGAGCAGCTCTTTTGATTTAAATCCACCTTGAGTCTCCAACTTAACCACAGAATAAAAAGAGTTTATAATGCAACCCTTGCTGACATTGTTGAGTAGAGATTATTCCGGAAGTGGGGCGGTGTTGAGAGCACATTAGTGTATCCTTACTGAGGCTTACTGGATAATACCGGTCTGACCATACCTGGGATTTTATCCATAACCCTCCTCCAGCTACAAAAATAGCTGTGCTTTGATGGCTTACAATTAATTACCAATTTACAGAGTCTATAACTTTATCTTCAACTCTTGCTTAAGCTTGCATGCTGGTATATGGAGCCAATTTACGGCAATCATCAAGCAATTTTGGAGTTAACTGGTAGATGGTGCTTGGCCAATTAGGAAAATAGGGTGCAAAACTGAGAGACCGGCTTGGAAGATAAATCCTGGAATAAAATCCACATAATAAGCTACTTTCACATTCGGCGTTCTTAATTAGTGAGTGGTCTTTTGTATGAAGTCTTCTACAGTGTCTATACTTAAATTATTAAAAGGAGTGTGATTCTTTCCTTGGTTAGTGAACTGCACTATTGTGCCTTAGAGACTGATTATGGCGGCTCATTGAGGGCGTTTGGGAGCCACATGCCTTGCCTGGTATGAATGCTGTTCTCCTGAGGAGAGGTTAAGCAGAGGAGTCAGCACCTCCCTGGGAGTTGCAGACTTGCTCTCTGCCACCATGTCATCCGTCGTCAAGCGTAATCGAGTTATCACATCAACAAATCTCCCATCAGGGGCCCCGCAGCTGACACTTTCAGAAAGAAACCCACAGGGGGACAACAAATTTTGAGCAGCAGGGCGTTGCTAAGAGAAGGGCTGAGGCACCTGTAAAGGTCTCCTCTCCTGCCCACAGAGAGGGCACTCCCGCTGGGCATCACACTGCTCTCTGGCCCCTGGTCTGGCGTGTAGCACAAGAGCGGGCCAGAGCCATAGTTAATGCTGCTAACAATAGGCTGAGGACACAATGAAAGCACTATATCACCAAGAATGTCAATAAATTTAAAAGCAACCCACAAACAATTAGCTGAAAGGGCAGCAAGGTTTCATGGCCACAGGCTTCAGCTCTACAGGCCAATGCAGACAAACTGTCCACCCACGTGCAAATGGCAGCTGGTGATTCTGCCCAGAGAATACATTCACAGACTCCTGTGGATTACCGCCTGACCTTTAAGTGTGTCCCAGAAAAATAAACCACATGCTGGGCCATTCCTCTAGTCATGGGATGTTTTATGACTCCTTGAAAGTGGGAGATGGCGCCCAATAGTTTGCCTTTATGGCCATACAGAGTTGCGTAGTTTGTTCACTCCATGGTTTACATTGTTGGCAATATGAAACAGCCAGCTGTTTCCCCCTTGTGTTTTTTGATGTTGATGCCAAATTATTGTGATGATGCAAAGTAGGTAGAGCTTTTTGCGCTGATAATATCCAACTTTGGAATTGCAACAATCTGGTACCCTGGGTGTGTCATCAAGTAGCTTCAATGAGGTCAAGTGGTTGATACTGGTTCAACTCCCATGTTAGACTGCAATTTTAAATTTGTTTTATGCCATTGTCTGTAACTTTAGCTCTAACCTAACTTGTGCTAAAGGTTTAGCTATGGGTACTATTCTAAAACCTTACCTGCAGGTCTTATTCAAGGTTTGGCCAAAACAACCCATAGTTAGGTTTCAACTACCAAAAAGGTAAAAGGTTAAACAGAAAGTGCACAAACACCACACAAAAACACAGGTGGAAGACCAGAAGCACATGGGAAATAAACAGAGCGACAAACCAACACGGACACTAAATACACTCGGGACAATGAAACACAGGTGTGACAAACAAGACACAGGTGGAACACATTAGGGCAATCAGGGAAGACAGGACAGGAAGTCAAGTGGACAAGGTAGGAACACAGGAAGGAAAGACTTCAAAATAAAACAGGAAACAAGGAGAGAACGGAGATCTAAAAAACCTATGGGTGAAGAAAAACAAAAAGTCCAAACAGAATAATTGCTCAACAAAAAGCGTCCAGACTCTTATAACCTCTAGCTGCCTAATTTGACCACCGTTGTCTGCCTAAATGACAGCGAACCAGGACTTCTCTGCCACTTAAAAAACAAACAGTTTGACACTCACAAGCTGTATGGTGGAGATGGACTTGCCCCTCTGTGACTGACCGTTACAGCTGAGCTCCAAAGGAAGCTCCCTGTTGTGACCCTGCAGACAAAACAAAATCCATCTGGTTACTGTTCAGCCACAGCGTTTTCCATCATACACAGTGTTCTGTGTGCGTGTTATTATGAAGACCGTACGTGGCCGTGATAAGGAACTAAAAAGGCGACGATTCTTTCAATCAGAAAAAACCCATAAATCCCAGCGATGATGCCCAGAATCTTCCACAGATACTCCTTCCTTTCAGCGTAGTGTCCATCATGACCATCATGGTGGTGAGAGTCGAGGCCCAATATCTGCAAAAGGAGACAAGAAATGACAGCTTTACTCCAGTACAATAACCACATGTGGATGGTTATGGTGGAGGGTATTCACTGGTGTGCATACCTGCGGTATGAGGTGCAGGAGGGCGTCTCCTGAGAGCGTCCCCACTGCCAGACCCACAAACAGCTGCAGGACCAGTGTGTAGGTCTCCTGGCAGGAGTTGAAGAAGATCAGGCAGATACCAAACATGGAGCCCACAGTGATGAGCAGGACGGCAGCCGTGCTGTAGCCGTACTCTGCAGGCAGAAGAGTTTGTTTAAAGGTTAAAAAGAAATAAATGCAAGTAGGACATAGATTTGAAGTATTTTGTTTCTGACTTAACAAAACCAAGAAATATTGAAGTGAATATTCCTTAATATACGTGGCCTTATTTTTATTTGTTTTGCCCTCCACGTCTGCCATTGGCCTAATTATTATGGCAGGACGGGCAATATTTCAAAATAAAGCCAAAATGTATGAACAACATTACCATTTTAGATGAAATACTGTCCTGGCCTATATACATCATATACTACAGACTGAATAAAACATCTTTGTTTGTCACAGATCTGCACAAATATCTCACAATCAATTTTTAAATATATTATTCAATGAAAATGACCATAATCGTGTAAAAAGTGCAACTCCCACATATCACAGTCGCAATTTCACCCCAGAATGAATCACAAATTAGATATTTATTCAAAATTGTTCAGCTCTACTGAATAATACAGTATTCGTGTACTTTCACAATATCAGTGCAATCGAGTTGAATAATTTACACAAACACTTGTAAAACTCAGTGACTAATTGAACTGAGATATTAAAACAAGTATATTGGACTTGTGATAACAATTTAACTTCACTTTTAATATTAAAATATTAAATGAAACTTGACTTTCAGAAGTAACAGAACTGGTCAAACATTTGTTGAATTTACTAAAGAGTGTGATCTGTAAAAAAGGAGACATGTCTTACTCTCGAGAGAAGTGGGCAGTGATCCTGTTGTTTTGGCCTCTGCAGACTCACAGGCATTGCCTAGCAACTGCTGAATAATGGCTGGGCACATTTGTCCAAAGTGTTTCATGGAAATGGGCAAATGAGGACCCAGAGCATAAATATCCACCAACTGGTCGGCTGAAAAACACGCCTAGTTGTATTCGAAGGAAAATAAACATTTGGAGTAGGAGTTTAAAAGAATAAAGAACAAGTGAGGTTTCATTGTCATGTAAAAACAGGAATAATTGAAAAGTTTAATTGTGTCAGAGCCTCACCTGTGCCCATTCTCTGCTTCGTGCTCCAGTTTCCTGGTTAGCGACGTCCACCTGACGCTCTGTGATGCTTCTCCTCCTCCTGTTGCGAGAGAGACCGACCCCCAGCTGATGAAGCAGCTCCTCTAAGTCTAACATGACAGGGAAGAAACATGACAGGGTTTCATCTGAAGCAACAACGCCGTGTTTGCAGTCAAAGTTTGTCATTAGCGGAACTCTCCTTCACCTCACCTTTAAATCACCTTAAACATGGACTCACAGGAGCTACAGGTCTGTTATGACGGGAAGCATGTCTGTATTCTAATGCTACAGCGAGCAGCTAATTATAAGACTGTCATTCAAAGGTCTTAAACCTACGGCCCGTGGGCCACACGCAGCCCCCCCAATCAATGGCATGCGGCCCGCCACTTAATATAATAAGACTTATTTCTGCATGTTTTTTTTTTTAAATGAAAAGAGTAATTTTGCATCTTAAATAAGTTTATTTTGTGAACTATTTATCATTCCATATAGAAACATAAGCTGTTTTAATTTGAAATTCTATGAAATATCATTGTCAGTCAGTCAGTCATCATCTAACCGCTTTATCCTCCACCAGAGGGTCGCGGGGGGTGCTGTGCCAATCTCAGCTACATCGGGCGATAGGCGGGGTACACCCTGGACAGTTCGCCAGTCCATCGCAGGGCCACACACAACTAGAGACAAACAACCATTCACTCTCACACTCACTCCTATGGTCAATTTAGAGTGTCCAATCCACCTAATCCCCACATTGCATGTTTTTGGACTGTGGGAGGAAGCCGGAGTACCCACGCACACACGGGGAGAACATGCAAACTCCATGCAGAAAGGCCCTTGTTCCAATCGGGGCTCGAACCCGGGTCTTCTCGCTGCAAGGCGAGAGTGCTTATCATTGTAAATACCATTATTTTTGACATTGATTTTGAGACCCCTGATGTAAACATTAGTAGAACAGCTAGCGTAGCTCTTTCCTCACCAGGTTTCATTGCAGGTGAGGAAACTTTATTAGGTTTCTTGTGTCACCAATTAAGTGATCAGTAAGTGTATATAATTATTTGACTATCATTTATTCAACCAGGGAGGCCTCACTGATATAAAAAATATTTTGCCACAAAAGTCAAAACAATCTCTAAAGTGTGTAGTGAGCTACTTAATGCTTGTAATCTGTAAAGTCCCAGAGAAACTGCCTCATTCCACTGGCCAACAGTTTTTGGTGTACATTTGTATCTATAAAGGTTTATGGTGGAGATAGTGAGGCACATGTACTAACATACTCAATTCATATAGCTAAGAAACTTGGACCGTCAACCCAGGTGGGACTTGAACCCACAATCCCCAGCTCCGGAGGCTGATGCCTTATCCATTAGGCCACTGGGTCACTGATTGATGACATACTGAACAACTCACCTACGAGCTGCAGGTAACTCGTTTGATTCAGTGACTGTAAAATGTAGTTGGTGAAGAAAGCAGGTGGTGGAAGGTCCCTCCGTCTGAAGCAGTGTCCCTGCAGGATGTGACTGACGATGGCTGCAGCCACTCTGGACACAGAAGACTCGTCTGCACCTGGACGTTCTTTTACGTCCACGTCTTCTAGTAGATGAGCGGCATCGATACACTGCGGGATCAAAGAGGGGATTTAATGTGTCTGAGATAGATACATCAAAATAAAAGTAAATAAAAGACTACTACTTGTAAATCAGATGAGGTGTCTTGATCGGACGGGTCGTAGTGCTGGTTGATCAGCTGCAGGATACTCTCTGTTTCACTCAGGGACAAGAAGTGGTTGTCCTCAGCTGGGTGTAGATTGGTGAGGGCCAGATGGTAGAACTGATAATTGTCAGATGCAGAGGAGGACGAGGGGGAGGAGTTGGACACACACAGATCTTTCATGTTAATTATGTAGTAGAGCAGAACGGTTGAGATCTGCTGGTAGTCATCCTCAGTGAGGAACGCCTTCCTTTCATCTCCGAGCACAGAGAGAGCCAGATCTGTTGTCAAGCACTGAAATAAGAGAAGAAAGTTTAGAGATAACATACAGAATAACACATCATGTGAGACGTGAAGAATTCAGGGAAAACTTGAAGAAGTCAGTTTTGATAAAAGGCCCATTTTCTCGCTGCATACTCAATAAGACGCTTCTCAGAAAATTGTAAGCTTTGTGCTGTTGTTTCTCTTTGAATACAAGCCGAATTAGACCCACACACAAAATAAAGAAGGTTAAGAGAGTGGGTGAAGCACCATTCAGTGTCAGAGCATTTGGCAAACAATAGCCGAAAAGTAGAAAGTTGCTCTCTTAGTTTTTCTAAATCTCACTTTCAAGGCTCAAGGGACAGATAATCTCATTGTCAGCCCACCTTCATAAACATGTGGAGGACCTCTAGCTCCACTGCGTGGAGTTTATTATGTCAAACTGAAGGACATCTAAAGCCACTCAGCATGAATGCCCCACAGAGGTCAAGGACTTAAGCCTCCACAGTCACTCACATTCCATCCATAACAAGCACATTTCACAGAATAAGCAGCCAGGAATGAGCTGAATACATAATAAGTACTTTGCTCGATGTAAACGTGGCGACTTTACCTTGTCACAGTTGTCCTCTGAGGTCCCAATCTGCTCTGCACAGTGCACAGCCTTAAGAAGTGCAGCGATGAGGACCCCGGTTTTGTTCGTCTGGAGCTGGGGTTCTCCGTTTGTCTCCACGGGGAGATCCAAGGCCTTGAGGACCTCCTGCAGGTAGCCCCACTCCTGTCCTTTTACCTCCAAAACCTTCCCAGCGAGAAGAAGAGGCAGCAGGAGCAGCAGAAGGTTCGGTCTGCTCCTCAGGTGCATGTTCCTAAGCGGGACATCCAACTCTCTCGAGCTCCCAGGACTGGCAAACGGCTGGAGACACAACGGGAGAGAGAGAGATAGAGTGGAATCAAGGTGATGAACGTGCAGACGGATCAAAGAGACGAGCAGTGCTCAGATGTGTTCCTGCTGAGGAAGGCCTGTCAGGTTCTGGTGGAAGACAGGATGACTCGACAAATCTCCAGCTGAACCAAACCGTTACAGATGCCAAATGGTCGGCCGAACCCTGGGGCCCCTCAGTCCACAACAGAAAGATTAGTGCAGGCAAGTGAGAGAGCGAGAGAGGGAGCGAAAGAGAGAGAACATGGGGGCAGAGAGAAGGGGCATGAATGGGGAGTGAACGTAAGGTAGAGACAGACAACTAAAACTTTGTTCTGATTAACTGACGGCGATCCCATTTTTCTAACATTCTTACCAGTGAACCAGTCTCCTTCCTGCATCGGCTGAGGAGCTGCCGTGTATGTACAGTATGTTGTCGACTGCTAAAATGCCCCCAGGGCACAAATCTCCCCAACTGCAAAAAAATAAGCACCAGTGACCTTCAAATCCGATGCTCCCCCTCTCCACATGATCTCTTGAGTCATCAGAGATCAAACGTACAGAAAAGGAACAGAACGCATCACGCTTCCCTTTGCAACCCTTTCCAACATCCTCCCACGCCACGCAACCCGGCGGGTCAACTCGACCGAGCGAGCACCAGAACACAACTGCTGCTGATAAAGCCTGAAAGCTACAGTGACAAGTAAAGACAGAGAAGATATAAAACAAACAAACAAACAAACAGGCTCACCATATTCCAGCTCTGCTCCTCTCGGCTGCTGTGACTAGGTTTGTTTTCCTCTGCTGGGATAAACAGCAGATCCACTTATTTGGGGAGAATTCTTGGGCATTGGTGCTGTTGATTAAAACCCTCTTAGGAGAAGTAAGATCTGAGTAAGCTCCTGAGGATTAGCTGCGACAGCCTTTGAGGGCTGCTGTTGCCATGGAGAACACTGCCTCATTTTCAGGGTTAGCTGAGGAGGGGGCAACCAGCTGCTGGCAGGGGTGATTGAATGGCAAGAAGCAAAACACTGAAAAAAATCAACATCGGACCGGATTATTATTCAATATAGAGTGATATGGTTTTCTGTCAAATGCAGATGTGATGGTAATAATAATTAGTCATAGCGGATTTGATGAAGTGAGGATTTGCTTTTACATCATTTGGAACCAGTCTGATCATTCGTCTGTGACCTGTGGTCTCAACAAGGCATTTTACAGCCACTCACTAGACATTGTCTCTTTATTTCTTCACTTTACTCAGACCAGCACGTCTGGCACAAACAAACATTCTGATGCTGCGTTTGAACTTCAGCAGGTCGTCTTGACCCTGACCATGTGCCAAAGTGTGTTGGCTTGCTGCCATGTGAGTGGCTAATTCCATTAAAATAACTGGATACTTAATAATGTAGCTGTACATTTTGTTATTTGGATTAATATCTAAACTTCAAAATGTCCGTCGTCTTTTGCTTATTTTAACCATAAAAGGGCCAGAAATATAGCCTGAGTAAGTGCTTTTGCCCATTTTTCCAGAATAACTTTCAGTATCTGGCAGTTATTTGCAATTTACTGCATGTTAAAGTAGTGCATTAACAATTTAAAATGGTGAAAAACAAGGTTTTATGTAGAACAAACACTCAGATTTTGCCTGTTGAATTTGAACATTATAAAACATATTGTGCAAAAACAGGCACACAGGCAAACTCCTTCCAACTCGCTCCTCTCTGGTGACAAAGACGCTGATTCTTCGGCTTCCCGCAACAGAGCGGGTGAAATTACCATAATAACCATACGATGGCTTTGATGTTCAACTTTTCAGCTTTCAGAAACCGTGGGAATTTCGTGTCATGTAGTTACGGTAATGCAAAGTGCGCTTGTGCGAAACCCTGCTTCATTTCTGTCCGTCCGTGATGTGATTGGTTTTGGGGAAAAGGAAAAGTGGCAAAACACAGTTTAGGTGTGTGTATGTCTTTCTGGTTTTATTATTATTATTGTTGAGAATCTATTTACAACAATGTAGTTTGACAAACAGCTCATGGATAAAAAATAACAAACAGTTGAAAAAAAGAAGAAGCCTGCAGTAAATGCAAATGTTCATAGTTATGTTGATTGGTAAATCTGTACACATTTCATGAATCATGTTATTTTTTTTTATATTTCTTCACTGTAATTTGCTTAGTGCAGCGCCATATTTGGCAATTATTTTGATTCAGTTCCCAGGAAAAATCACATCTGCTCCACCATGCTGTTTACCACTGATCCCGTGTCCGTCTACGCGTGTTCGTTTTGTTCTATGTTGTCCACCAGACCCTTGGTGTCCACAGCCGCTCGGATGGGGTTGTTGAAATATAAATTGTTGTCAAAGTTGAATTGTCCGATGGCGGGCATGGGTATCCGTTTACGGAAGAGCAGGAAGGCCCCAAGTCCGCCGATGGCGATCACAACTATCACAAAAGCCACAGTGATACCAGCAGAACTGTGCGACGCCTCATTTATGACGTGTGCTATGGAAGGAGAGGAAAAAATAACACACATATGGACATTTCACCAGTGACAAAGTTTCACATTTATCCCTTAGAACACAGAGCATTTAGGCTGCTTTTTCCCATTACTATGATAAAATGTATACACAGAGGCTATAAGAATGTGCAATATAGTATCTTATGTCCCTTTTTTTCAGCACAACCTATAGCAGTCTGATGAAAAAGACTTTTTTTCTTCATTTTCACAAACTATACAGTATAAACACACCTGAAAAAAAAGTATATTTTGTGACTTATGCACAATTATCACTACAAATAAAAATATGTGATATAAAATTGACTCAACAACATATAAGAAGACAAAAAAGCAGCATTTTGTTAAGCCCGCACATGTGATTAAATAACTTACCAACAGGTTGAGGCTTTTCTGTCGGGGGAATAACTGAAAAAAAGGACAAGTCTTAATATTAGACACTTGATTTGTATAAATTTAATAAACAAGTTATAAGTATAGACATATAAGTGTAATCTTACTGTGTATGTCTATACATATACAAGTACAAACAAACACAAAAGAAGACCATTTGTTACAATGTGCACTCTCACTCATTCTTACATACTGGAGCTTTAAAAAAGGTAAAAACAAAAAAAACCCACAGCTGCTCAAACTTACTTTTTGGTATTTTGCAGATGTAAGACTTGTATCTGCTGCAGCTGCTTGTGCTCCACTTTCCACTCTCAGAATTTATGTCCACACACGACTCTGACTTCTGCGTCCCCTCTTTCCAGTTGGTGTAGTCCACGACGCTGTTGTCGATCCACATCCACTCACCTGAAACAACAAAAAGGCTCACCTCACAAAGCAGCCCACTCATAATCCACCGAGTAGATTGTTTTTAAAGTGTATATATTCAAATATTTGCATTTTAATATTCCCAAAATAAAACGTAAACCATGTTCACCTTCGTGCGTCTTATACAGGCCCGTCCAGAAGGATTTGGCGACATCGTGCAGAAGCTCTAGATTCTGTTGTATGAACAGACCCTCTTGAGGGTCCTCTATACTCACCAGGGACGCACCTAATGAATGCAGCCACAGTAGCACGCTGTCAGATTTGATATGAATCCAAATCATAAACTTATCACTCAACATTCTTCATAACATACCCATTTTTAAGCATTCGACCGAGGCATGGGCCCAGTTGTCCAGAACCGAGCCGAGGAATGAATAGCAGTGGCCTCTGAAAGGTATCCAGGTCCTACGCTTCTTTGTTTCCGGACAGTTGCCGGGAAGCTGCGGGGGATCGGTGGGAGGGATGTCTGAAAGAGGGACAAGAGATGAGCGGCGTCCTCATCTCCAGCATCTGCTCCGTCACCATTGGTTTGTGTTGTGTTACAAGAGAGGAACCTGTGGGGTTCGACTGACCTTGTGACCTCTTGCAGAGAGAGTAGTAGGTGTTGGTGCAGGGTGCAGTCTTCCACTTTCTATCCACGTCAATATACACACAGCCGTAATTGTGTTTAGGCTCATCTGTGCCCCACTGTGTGTACGACAGCATCCAGTTATCCACCCACTTGTAGCGACCGCCGGTCTGTGAACGGGACACCGCCGCTCGTGTTAACACAGAGCCAGAACGATGATTCTCTCGCGACGCTTTTCCATGATACAGTTCTAGCACGACTCTACTCAGGTCACGTCGATTTCCATTCCTATAGGACCTCCTCAACGTGGGCGGGGTCGGCATAGCACGGCTGCACGAGACTGTTGTTTTATACGCGACACAAACACACAAACTAGTGGCGGTCGAATCACTTGTTTTCGGTTTAACTGAATCATTAGAATCAGTCAATTAAAAAGATTCAGTCAGTAGGGCAGGTACTAAAAACAGCAACAGGTACCAGGTACTATCACTAAAGGAATAGCCAAGAAAAAAACAGAGTCGTGTGGAGTCAAACCGTGTAGTGATAGAACTGTATAACGGAAAAGCACCATTAGCTTAAAGGTACAATTAGTGAGAATTAGTGACATCTAATGGTAAAACACCCCTGTTCACCCCTCCTCCCTTTATCAGGGAACTACACATACCAGAATGGATGCAAACACTCTCTCACCACACTCTCTGCATTTTTCCTCCTATTTTCTTGAAAGTCTCCGTAGTGCATGGCAGCTGCCTGCTGTACTTAAATAAAAAGCCTATTTTATGGTTAATGAACCTTCATAAATGTCCCATACTGGAGCTTTAACGTCTCATTTCTATCAGTGTTGCAGAACAAGTCGTGGGTCCTTTACCACGTTGCTGTTGAGGCCGATCCACACAGGCTCAGTGTGTTTGTCCATCTGCAAGCTGACGTAGGCCTGAGTGACGGGGTTCAGCACACTGGCCATATCTGCATCGTCCGCTTGGCACTGTCTCCTCGCTTCGTCCCATCTCATCTTCTGGGTCACCAGTTTGTAGGAGTCGTTGCCAAACTTGCTGAAAGCCTTCTGCGACACGGTGGTGGGTGGGACTACGATCTGAGGGTCTTTGTAAGCAGGACATAGCGATTATGAGTTGCAGTCATAAAGGCTGAGTAATGTCCACTGTTGAAATGGCACCTACCGATATTTCTTTTACAGATGAAGCCTTTTTTGGCGTGGCAGTTGTCCACTTTCCAAAGTCCTTTTTGTTTGGGGATGCTACCCACCATGATCACACAGTCATACAGCTGTCATACAGAAAACGACAGTCAGTGAGCTTATAAATGTAATGAAGTATCATTTTTTTGGAAAGTCATATTATGGGAATACAGTATTTAATGTAATTTAATCTAATGTAATTTAAAGTAGTAGCTTAGTTATAACAATGGAAATGTATCGGGGACATCAGAGAAGATGACTTTTTACTTTATCATAGGGTAACTAATAATTCTGATTCCGATTGCTGTGATATTACTGAGGAACTAACATGGTATTCCTGCAATGTTTTCTCCTTATTATTACAGTACAGTAGAAATAAGATGGTGTTAATATTAATACTCTTCTTTAATATACCAAAATTATTGAAAAAACCTCAGTTTGCACCATTATGACCTTTGGAGCATGATTTTAATCAAGTAATAGAGGAGAAAACAAGATTTTGACCTATCACAGGGCAGCTCTTAGTCGGAGAGAGCTCTCCTATTGGCTGCTGTGCTTTTGTTAGGCAGCTGCACGTAAAAGGTTACTATTCCGGCACTGGCAACAAGATGATAAACACAATATAATGTGTGTATTTAATCCTAATCTGAGACTAACTCTGCCCGATGCCTTATTCTGAAAAGAGCTGAGAGTGAGAGGGGTGGCGATCCTGCGTACTGCAGCTTTAAATCCCTGTACAGTATTTGCTGTGTAGCGCAGGCAAATGATAATGATTGCACATAGTATGTATTTAAATGAATATAAGTAATTTAATAATAAGTATTTAAAATGTATGAGGTAAAGATAAACAAGGTATTCTTGGTTGCAGTAATTTCACTCGCGCTGTTGCAGGAAGCACGCAAATCAGCGTCTTTGTCACCAGAGAGAAGAGAGTTGGAAAAATGCCTGTACATAGTTTCCATTTTTTGCACATTGACAGACAAAGGAAATATTGAGAGGCTCTAAAAAATGTTATTGTAAATATGTGTTATAATCTTCAAATTTTTAAATTTAACATGCAAAATCTGGTGTTTGTGTATAACTGTGGTGTTGTTCTTCTAAATAAACCTTTTTGATTTCCTTCATTTCAAATAGTTAAAACAGCATTTTTACATGCAGTAAATTGGAAAAAATTGCCAGATATTGGAAGCTATTCTGGGGAAAAATGGGCAAAAGCACTTGGATTAAGATGGAGCGAGATAAGGTGATTCTAACTAGTATTTATTTAATTAATGTATTTGTTTCATTTTCTTCGCCCTCAAAATTAAAATTTCTCCAGCTCCACTCTGATCACATGCCCCGGTCCGATTTTACCGCCAGAGGAATCTCGCGTACCATTGGTGGCACACGTACCAGAGTTTGAGAACCATGGATCTAGTCCATAAGCAAAACAATCTGCGAGATAATTCACTTTAATCTATGTGTACAAGAGGCTGAAGGAAAACATATATAGATGCTGGAATAACCTCATCATCATAGCGGCTGGCGGAGTCAGGCATCGACGTTGGGTGTCTCTTGGCCCAGTTGGTGAATGTAATGCCTTTTCCGTCCGTCCACACAAAGTGCATCTCCCAGCTGATGTCGTTCATGCCGATCCAGACGTCTTCATCGTATTTTATCAACTGTGATGTCAGGAAAGCTTTAAAGGAGGGAAAACGATTACTCCCAATCTCCCGCCACAGTGGAAAGTGGCATGTAGACAAACTCTTCGTATCACTCACCTTGCTCTCTGGTATTGGTTATAGAAACCAGATTTCCTCCCTGGTTTATGCAGGACGTCCTGGCGCTCTGCCAGTCCTGGTTTTTATTCCCCACAACAAATTTGTAGCACTGTGTAAACAAGATGACTGTGAGGTGAGCGTTAGAATAATACATCAGCAGATAACCAGTGTCACTTCAAGCCTGGACATAACATGGGAACTCATTTCCAGGTTTAAGGACATCAGAAAGACCCATGAAAGATAAGGACATTACGAGTGTCAGCATTGTTTTGTAAGAATCCGTGTTGAACACAGTATTTACCTTTCCTTGGAACGCAACCCACTCTGGTGCACATCCTCCCTGAGGAACAGTAGTGGGGGCCATCGTTGCGTTAATAAAATTGCTGCTTCTTTTGCAAACAGAGGGCGACTCGTGGCCACAGTTGAGATCATTCCAGCGCCCTGTATGTGCAAAGAGAATTTAACCGTCAGAACACAGAGCATTGGCTGCTTTTGTTCCATTGCTATGTTTAAAAGTATAGTATACAGAGGGTATAAGAACGTGCAATATAGAGTTCTCTTTTTCCAGCACAACCTCGGTAATCCGAGTCATTTTCACCAACTATATAAACACACCTGAGCAAAAAGTACGCAAAATGTTTCAAATCAGATTGAATTGGCGTTTTTATGAACAAAAAGAAATGGAATCTTGTGACTTCTGCACAATTATCTCTACTTTATATCACTACTACTATAAAATGTATCAGAACTTTGACTCAACAACACGTAAGTAGACGAAAAAACCCACATTGTGACCTGTAAACACACACACACACACAGGATGTCCATAGAAGGAGTTGTGTATTATTTCCACAGCAAATGGGTGCAATTCAACAAATTACAAAACAGACTGAATGGAAAATGGATATTTACCAAATCAACACAGTGTCCTTGCTTTAAACTCACCCGTGCTCTGGTACATAGACACACAGTTTTCATCGTTGTTGGCAAAGTTGGGCTCATTTCTTTCCCACGCGGTGAAAGTGACAGGAGTGTTGTCCATCCAGCTGAAGGTGGGAGCATATACATAAATAAATAAATAAATAAATAAATAAATAACGCACGCACATGATAAACGATCACGGCCATCCTAAATGTCAAAAACCTGGATTTGATGAATGGAGAATGAGACAGTGTTTGATTTACCTGAATGATTTATCCAAATTCACTATCATGCCAATGAAGTACTGGTCATCTGGGCCTTTTCTTATCTGTTGTAAAAAGACAAGTGAAGTTGCAACAATACACGACATGCTGCCTTTTCAACAAATAAATCACCACTGAATTTTATATGGTTGGTTGTCGCTTAACCAGAGGAGGGAAATGCATGTGCTGCTTTTTACTATCAAGGCCTTGTTTGGTGAACTTCCTGTGTATGTTTCTAGCTTCTTGTCGTACCGCATCAGGTGTATCATACGACTTTCAAAACACAATTTCCCTGCAGATGCTGCCTTCTTTAAACACATTCAAAGGTGTTTTATGGACCGTCATGAAGGAAACTTTTTAATGTTTCAACATTTTAACTTTCACATATCGGTTGTGAGTTTTATATCTGAAATTGTCTTGTGTCTTTAACTATTTTTTATAGCCTAAGTGTTAATATCTTAGTACATTGTAATTTTCTTTTTTGGTAATGCATGTTTATTACTTATTATCTTTATCGTTACTGTCTTGCTGCTGTAACAATGCAAATTTCCCCACTGCGGGACAAATAAAGGACTCTTATCTTGACCAGGACTTGACCAGGATAATAATCTACATACGGTAAACACAATGTCAAACCTCTCTCCAGATGAACTTCCTCTCGCTCTCTGCCGTGATGACTGCGAGGTCGCCAAAGTTTTTTTTGCAGTACGCCCGGGCAGCCTCCATCGACAGGCTCTCGGCGTTGACGAAGTACTGCGTGTCATTGAAGATGATCCAGCCGTCTTCTGTCTTGTTGTATACTGTAAATGGAGCAAAGCACTGACAAGGCGTCCCCACAAGTACAAGATTAAAGGATAAATTCACATCTGTATGATTCCTTTGTATGACAGTTGAATAGTATTTTTCTCCCACATGACCAGCTAACCCTAATGACCACACAGGACTGGACACTCATTGGCCCCCAGGTCGTTTGAGTTTGAGACCCCCGGGGTTAAGAAGAGGAGTGCAACTTAATTCACCTCAGAAAGGAAACAGTGCTGCTGAAACTTACCTGGTGTTAGGACAACAGGCTCAGGTTTGGGCGTCACACCTGAAAATACAAGAATCATGAACCACGAGAGACACCGGGGTCAAAGCTCTAATGTAGCGTCACATAACTCGTTGAGATAAAACGGCTCTTCTGTGTTACCTTTGCTTATCTGGCAGATCCAGTTCTTGGTGGTCTCACAGTCCACGTCGTTCCAACGCTTTGTGTAGTAGATCAGGAGTTCTGCACAGTGTTCATTTTCATTGGCATTGTTTGGTTCTCCATAAATCCAGTCCTCATAGTCATTCTAGAGCACAGTTGTCGGAGAGAAACATCATGAAGCCACGATTGAGAATGAGAGTGTGGGAAGAGTTCAGTCATCAGAATGAGGTTCTTACGTACAGCGGAACCATCAGTCCAGACAAAACCCTGACTGGTATCCAGGCTGTTGAAGCCAATCCAAAACGCTTCAGAAAAGGACAACCTTTAAGACAGCAGGAAACACTGATACTGACTACATGAAAGGTTGATTAATATGACTGAAAATGTGCTATATAAATTCCCAAGTGAACCCACTGTGCATTTTCTAGGTCCTGCGCACTGTGGATGCTCATCAGGTCCCCACCAATGGACTTGCAAAAGGCAAGTGCTTCATGCCAAGTCTTCCGGTCTCCCAAATCTTTTTTGTAAGTCTTTTAATGAACAGAAAAGTGAAAATGTGTCAGTCTTAATGTATTAAACACAGCCCAGATGTTGCACATGAGTTGAGTTTGTCCTGCTACCTTGTAACACACGTTCCTGGTCGCCGCAGGGGTCCAGCCAGACTCACAGTTCAGGGTGGGCGTGGTGGGCGGAACCGTTGTCACCTGTGCACCCTCGGCCCCTTTCTTGCAGATATATTTCTCCTTGCTGCTGCAGCTGATAACATCCCATAATCCGGCCATAGCCCCAGTTGTCATGGCAACACATCCTTGGTGTCTGTCTTTTATGAAACGCAGAGAGAGAAATGCTGGAGGAGAAAAACTCCTAAAACCTGTGACAACAAGTCACCGTGAAGTGCACCGCGTACTAATTCTGTCACGCCACTCATTTTTAAGACATTTGAAAATTGAAAACGGCAAGTGAACTGGTGTTTAATCCAGCAAGCATAGTATGTTATTACTCGGCCAATCCCGTTAACAAAGAAATGTATAGGTTTAACCCTTTAACACCGAGCGTATCACAGACGACGCGTTTGCACAAGCACACTTTGCATTACCGCAATGGTTTGTGCTATATGAAGAAATCCCAACTGTTTCTGAAAGCTGAGAAGTTGCACTTCCAAGTCAACATGTGATTATTACAGTAAATTCACTCGCACTGTTGCAGGAAGCCAAATTGAGACAAAGACTCAAACAAATGTTATTTCAAATTAGTTTTATATTGTTCAAATTCAACACGCAAAATTTGGTGTTCATGTACAAATACGATGTTTTTTCTTCATTTTAAATTGTTAATACACTATTGGGCAAAAGCACTTACTCACAGGACATTTTCTGGCCCTTTTATGGTTAAAATAAGCAAAAAAAAAACATCTAGACGGACATTTTGAGGCGTCAAAAAACAATATTAGTGCTGCAGTAGATAAAATGGAATTACATTAAAAGAAACTGTTCAACAGGAGGGGAGTGTGCTGTACCTGGCATTCCCACGTTGAAATGAGTGAATGTGACCTTTCTTCTGGTGTTCCATCTGAACGTGCTTAGATCAGCTGTGTTGGACAAACCGAGCCAGAAATACTTCTCTGGTCTCAAACCCATCAAACTGACCAGGAAGGCGTTCTCATACCTGCGTGTAAACAGAGTGTAGTCGCCTCACTTAGCAGTGCAAGTTCCTCTCATGTTTACAAGATTCCACAGTGAGTATACAAATGTAGCGTTCCTGCACTTGACGCGACATAAACAAACACATACCTGTCCGGCACGTCCACAAGAAAAGCACCATTTTCGGAGCACGCTCGCGTGGCGTCGGCAAAGGTTTTTGCCTCGGCTCCAATGTTGTAACAGTATGATCCAAATCTGATTGAGCCCTAGAGATGGTTAAAAAAAAAAAGTCTTCATCTAATCTGGAGACTTTGTTGTATAATCCCATTTCAATAAAACAAAGAAATATCACAACTCACGAGCTTGCATCCAGGGTTGGCTTCCTCCTGGGCACCTTCAGGTGGTTTAATGGAGGCCTTCTGCTGACAGATGTACCCGTACGTTTTTTCACACATGTGATCTGACCACTTTCCGTCCTGCGTGAGCACATAATGCATGTCAATGGGGAAGGAGAGCAATGCATATGGTCATAGAAAAGTCTTTGGTGAGTATTTATTGTCACCTTTCCTCTCATGAGGACACAATCTTCCTGGAGGTTGGTGGCATGAGACGGCTCGCCAGTTTGCCAATGGGTGAAGGTGACTTGGGAACGATCGGACCATTCGAAGAGCATCTGGTTCCTCTGATCGTTCAAACCGATCCAGAGCACGTCGGTCGGCACTAAGGGTTTGAGACAACAAATGCAATGCAGATGTTAGATCTCTTGGCTTGACCTTATCCAGGCACACTTTCAAGAAGTCGATGTGTGCCACAGAAGCCTTTGCAATAGCACACATTGTCAAAGTGTTTACATTTTGTATAGATTAAACAACCACATGCTTCTCACAATCAATTTAGATATCATTAAAAAAGGGCTACATGTAGTTGACACTGCACTGAGCTGAAGAACGTTCCAGTCAGAGGCTAATTCTACCAAAAGCCTTTGGACGGATCATTTCTGAGGCTGCGCGCTATGTCTCCTCAGAGCAGTGGAAGTACATGAAATCCTTAGCAGGAGCATGTTTTGTGAGGCACTGTAAAATATGTATGCATTTTTAAATAAATGTTCTTTTCTATCACACTGATAGAAACTGAGCAACTGTCATCAATCCATCGATCAATCAGTCAATGATACATCAGTGCTATGAGTTGGGATTGTTTATCTGTATCCACCTACTTCCTGTCTTTATGCAACTCTAACCTCTTCCAGCTTCACTGTATTTATTACTAGTCACCAATTTGATGTTACACAGTATGACATCTGCTTATATTTCTTAGAAACAATGACTTATTGTACACTTACAGTATCCAGCTTGTGATATGATGAAGCTCTGCTCTTCTATGTTGTGTATGCTGGCCAGGTCTCCTCCCTCTCTGTGACACGCAGCCAAAGCGTCCCTCCACATCTTCTTACTCCTCTCCAGGTAATAGCACTTACTGGCGTAAGGGACCCAGTGACTGGGGCAGAAGGTGGGCTGACCTTTGCCTGTTGGTAGAAATGACAATGTCAATGGAAACTCACTTTAAAAAAAAACAAACTGGATTGTTTTGAAGCATGATGTATTTTTACTTGGTGGTGGGGGCAGAGTGGCGATGCTTCCTTTGCGGCAAATGTAACCCAGTTTCTTGGTGCAAGCACTGCTCTCCCATTTTGAGGCTTTTACAGCATTTAGTGTTGCACAGGTGAGTCCAGGTTCTGATGACGGATGACCTGTCGGAAACATAGACGATATAAAGAAGAGCTTCGGAAGTGAATTCTACAACTCTACCCGGTTGTTCAGCAGTTTGATGGAATAAACACTTCTTCTTCTTGCCCCCACCCGCCCCTGTGCTGCAGATGTATACACACAAACGCTTGAACGAGCCCGTTTTCATTTAAGATTTCTCCTGAGGCAGAATAGTAACGTCCCCAACAAAAAGTCAGAGTTTCTTTTCCTTTGGTTTGATTGTCATGTCTTTTCACCAACTCTCCTGTGAGTTCAGATCCTGCCTTCCACTCCGACCATGTGATCTATTCATCCCCCTCACCTGGTGTTACTCTGCCCTTTGTCTCACCTGCAGATCATTTGCTTATTAGTCCTTATTTATTTGCCGTATCTGCCAGATATTGTTCTGTATTCCAAGCTCTCCAGCCACCAGTAGTCTTGTTCAGTCTTCCTTATCTGAACATTTTATTATTATTTATTTGTGACTCTGCGCAGAACTGGAACCAGTTGGATCAGTTTGATCGTAGTATCTTTGGGTTCTTCTCCACCAGTGTTACGTACCTGGGGCCCAGTTCAGATATCTAAATGGGTTTCCATTGCTCCACTGCCATCCACTCTCAAAATCCAAGGAGTTCAATCCAATCCACAGAGATGTTCCGTAAGTGTTGGTCAACCCTGTGTCAACACATGCATTGTTAACTAGCGCATCATCACATCACAGAATATGAGTCGCAGATACAAGGTCTGCTTTGCACCTGAAATGTACGCCTGCTCGTGTAGCTCTACGATGCTGAGGAGATCGGCCCCCTGCTGCTGGCAGCTCCTCCTGGCCTGATGCCACGTCAACGCTGACATTGCGTTCCTCTGATACTGAACCCCGGTGACTGGGTCAGTGTCCCAACCTGAGGTTACTGGATTATAGCAGAGATTATAAAACGATAAAATAAAATGCTTATGATTGTAGAAATTAGTGACTGAGCAACATCGAGGGAAAGACAATGATGAGAAAAGGAAAACAAGGACAGTGCTGTGGTGCCAACTGATAAGAGGAAGTGTGTTGTTCTGCTGGGCAAGAGGAGGGTGGGGGTTAGGGACTTGTCAGCACTGTCCTCTTTAATGAAATCACTTACCAAACATTGCAGGAGAAAAAAAACCAAAATAATGATAGTTTGTTATGTTTAATACAAAAAGACTGGAACAAGGGCCTTTCTGCATGGAGTTTGTATGTGTGGGTTTTATCAAAAACTGGACACTAAATTGATAAAAGGTGTGAATGTGAGAGTGGATGAGACCAGCCTTTCAACACTATGTCACCTGAGATTGGGACAACATGTGGAGGATAAAGTAATAGACAATAGATGGATGTTTGATCTATGAGGTTGGTCGTGTGCACTTACCTTGGGTGGGACAAAACCCCCACTTCTTTGTTTTGTCGTAATCTGTCTCCGTCCCACACCACAGATGTCCATCTGGTCGGCCCTCCTTGGTGCATTCAGCGTACCACTTGCCCCCAAACTTAAAAGGAAACTGACATGGGCCGCCAAAGGTATTGCCCCCTAATGTGAAAATCTCTGAGGAGACAGAGCAGGACAAGTGAGTTCAATCATGTAATCATGACACCAAGACCTCTGACTGGCAGGTGCAGTTGAGGTGTTAGACAGTTGGGACTCAGCCACCTTCTTCCACACCAGTCCTAGAGCTATATGAACATCACTGTGTCCATGTTATTGGGTGAAAGACAAAGTACACTGTGGTCTAAAATGCCATTGCAGAGCTGAATATTAACTGGAACTATCAAACATCTCACTGGAGAGAACTGCTTGGCGAGAAGCAGTAAGGAGAAGACAAATAAATATGGATGAGGGACCCTTTGGAACACCTCTCCAAGTTAAAGCAGATTCAAGGTTTGACACTGTCGATAAAGGTTCTCAGTCATCCAGGTCATAGTCTTCTTCAGTTGTCGGCTGTCCAGAAAGTCCAGTCGCCGACAGCCGACTACTGAGGAAAAAGGCTTGATACATATGTAGACATGATAATCTGTAGACCTGGGATACCTACCTTGAAACCCCTTTGAACAAAGGTCACCCCGAGTACCAAATATCCTCCAGCGACTCCATTCCGCTGATCCTTTGTAGATCATCATGTTCCTCTCATTTCGATTGCCCCAGTTCAGATGGAGGTCCTGGCCTTTTAGGCCAAAGAGAGTCTCGTTCTTGCACTCCCAGTGCTGAAGATCACTTTTCTCGTCACACTCAAAGAGGACAACTTTCACCCAGTCTTTTATCTCCGTGGCTGCCAGGCAGAGCTTGAGGGACAAACTGAGGATGCGTGACTGGGACGCCCAGCGAAACTGCTGATGTATGACATGGGGATCGCAAGGTGCCACAGTGATTGAGGTGGCACTCTCCACCATAACGCACTTGTTGTGATTCTCATTGAAAATCAAGAAGGAGCCACTGTCTGGAGGAGAAAAGAGCAGCTTCAGCAACTCAACTTATAGAACTTTACACCATTTTTTTTTTACCAAATAACACAAATTTGAGCCAAGTTTAATGTATTTTTGGAGTACGTACCTATGTCAGCAGTAATGCAGAGGACTTGCAGGAGACAGAGGATCACCACCAAATTTGAACAGGGTAACATTATCCTTGATGTGTAGTTTGCACTCAGCGGTGGAAGAGGTGGTGTGAGAGTTTCCCATTCATGAGAGAGGAGTTCTGCAGTGTGCTAAGGTGTGTGACATGGAGCAACATGAACACAGGGACATGGCACTGACCACCCCCCACCCCACCCCAATCATAGTGATGGACATCCTGTCACATGGTTGTTTAACATTGGTCAAACGACAGCAATTTCCCACAACTGCCACATTATCTTTTTTCATTCTGCAGAGGATGAAGCAAGAAGAAGGAAGCACCAATCATAACACCTCACTGTGAAGAATAACAACCAAAAAAAAAAATTAAAATGAAACACACTGTATCAGCTATTTCACAAACCTCCACAGAATTAAGGGGGAAGTAAGAAATAGAATAATGAAATGCAACTCACATTCAAGACAATAGATGTATTTTTCAAAAGCAGCAGTGGCACTGACTGATGCATTTTGAGAATCGATCTATCTGAGCTGATTGTGTGTGTGTTTTTTTTATCTACTATAAATAGACCTCCAGTTGGTGCTAAATATGTGCTGATGTCATTTAACAAGACTGAATGAAGCCGTTTCAGGTGTCACAACATCAAAAGGAATCACATCTGGTAACGAATGCCCTGGTTTGCAAATGAGGATGAAATGGCATCTGCAGCAGCTTTGCTGATGTGACTCTTTCTGTAGGCTATCAGCCCCCAGGAGGTCTGCAAGGCTTCGGGTGAGGAGTGCAGCGATGATACAGGTCAGGAGAAAGAGAGCACAGGAGGAAATCCTGCTTCCTATTCAGGGAAGTTAGGGGAGACCTGACCACTCTGGCCTCAGACTGCAGTGATGCCCGCTCTGTGCTGCTCACACAAATAAGGTACAGTCAAATACCTTACTGATACATTAAAACAAAACAATGAACAGAATATGTAAATAAATATTGGCTGCAACAGTTTGGATGGTTTATTCTCTGGCTTCTGAGAAAGAGAAGATGAGGGTGTGTTAATTACATTGATCTGCCATCCCACTGGCCACTACATTAGGTACACAGGACACCTGTGTGTGGTCTCCTGCAGCTGTAGCCCATCTGCTCTAAAGTTTGATGTTGTTTACCGACGGACCTCTGCATACCTTGGTTATAAAGAGTGCTGATTTGAGTTACTGTTGCTGTCCTATCATTTTGAACCTGTCTGGTCCTGGTCCTGTCCTCTGACCTCTGACATCAACAATTAATCTTTGCCCCGAGAAACTGCTGCTCAACTCAATATTTTCTCTTTATCACGGCCCCTCTGCAAACTCTAGAGACGGTTGAGCATGAGAAACAGTGTCTAAAGTGACTAAGTGTCTAAAATACACATGGTTTGTTCACTGTCGTGGTGGCCCTGACTCAGTTTTTTATCTTGATACATCAGCTATCAAAGAAGCAAAAATAATTAAGAGTTGATGCCGTTGACTTCAGATCAAAAAGGCATTTATTTCTGGATCCAAAAATCTCCATTTATCCTATGGGTCGGGGGCTGCCCAGTTTTTTCCACCATTAGTTCCTGTTTAACAGTTTTAATCGTGTATAGCTATCTTGTTCTTCCTTTTTTTAAACATTTTATAAAACTATAAGGGGAGAGTTTACACCGCCTTCTCTGATTGTAAAGTAAGTAAAAACATGTATTTTGCATTTTGATGAATGAACTGATACATTTATTTGCAATAAATCAGTGGTAGACCTTAAATATTTGCTGTTTTGGATCCAAGTCATGCAAATATGAACAATGCCAAACAACATAACCCCTAGAAGTAATGTAGTTTTTGCAGTTGTACCATTTCTCGCTCTCCCGGAAAATCATCTGTAAATCTCCATGTTGCTGCAGGATTACAGGAAAGGAAGGTATTCAAATGTTTTCTACAATAATGACAGGAAAGCTTTTCTCCTGGGGACTCATCGGGAAGAAATGGGATAAATTCCAACGAGAAAGGTCAAAAACCACCTTCAGTTAACGTCAGTAAAACCTTTACACGTGATTAAAATGGTGTAAACACAAATGTATCAGTGATAAAATCTCACAATGTTGTTTCTCTTTTTAAATTATAACATATGAAAGAAAAGTCTAATATTTAAAACACGGATGTATGCTTTTTTATATAGTCACTGCACTTAATGATGGTGGAAAGAAAGGTGGTTGAACAAAAATGTACATTTTAAATGTCCATCATGGTAAAAATGACCATGTTTTAATATTCATGGTAACAATTAAAGGGTGAATTAAAGATCTTAAACACGAAGGTGCTTGATCCTTCAGATCCTCATCGTTCCAACCCAATGTTGAAATGTCTCAGCTTGAAATGTCGGGTTCATAAGAACATCCTCTCTGTGTTGAAGACTCTTAACTTGGTCATGAAGTTGAAATAGACGAAGGCCAGGCACACCAGCAGGTTCTTCAACAGATACACGAGGGGGGTGACAAAACCAAAGAAGGCAACGAGGCCAACGCGCACAAAGAAAAAGGGCAAGTCCTGCAGAGCCACTCCGAGTGAAGAAAGCAGGGGGCTATGGGGCATGACCACCACACGTAGGCAGGACAGGTAGCTGAAGATATAGATGGGGAAGACCCAGCCTGAATAGTACACAAGTGGGTGTCCTGCCACTCGCACCATCTCAACTGTATCCATCCAGAACATGAAACTGTCCACAATCACCTCCGCCCGGGCGTCACTGGCACACAGAAATCTTAGTGGACCTGTGTAAGCGTACGGAGACATGTGGTATGCTGATTGTGGACTCAGTCCAGAGGCATTGAACGGTCTTCCAGGATTGCCTGGTATCCCAGGCACTGTCCCGTTGGTCTCTGGCCGAGTGACCCCTCCGTTCAGGTTTCTGTCACCGAAATGATTTGCTCCTGGTTGTATCGGAGCAGGAACAGCTTGCCTGGGCGCAGCTGGCCCGGGAACGGCTGGAGTGATGGGTGCTACTGGTGCCACCTGCTCCACGTGTGTGAGGACAGCAGAGGGAATTTCAGCATCTCCCTCCACATTATTAGCTGAAGACACAAAGGGACAATAGTCCAGTTTATACACCAGATCTAGTCCCCTTAAAAAAATAAAAACAATCCTTTTTTTTTTGAACACACACCTGCCAGTGGTGAGCACCAAGTCTACAATATCTTGGGGATATATTCACCTTTTTATCTTGTTCTAGGACTGGCTTTTCCAGCTGGAAGCTGCTCTGTAAACCACTCACTATTACGCACCAGAGTAATTAGTTAGTAAAGGAAAGTTCAGGATCCACACTGACTGATCTGTTTACGAGAGCTTCACTCACCCTGGCCAGTCAGTCTGCATTGGCGTATCCTCTCCACAACGTCAATGCAGATGAGAGAGAAGAGGACGAGTGATACCGGGAGCTCGGTGAACATGTCAAACTTCATGTTGTTATTTATTTGAACCTGCAGGGCCAACCAGAACATAGTTAGTTCAACGTGCAGCACATTTTGACCAGAACATTTCATGTGTTTATCACTATCATTTTCCACTCATAATCATGAACCTGTCAACACCTCTGACCTCCTATAGTTCTGCGTTTGTGGGCTAACTCACTGGTTGCTTTAGGATTTTTCCTGAGTCAGGACTGAAGAGGACACAGAACAAAGCCATCTGGTTATCTTCGCAGAATTTATGGCTCTCACGTAAAATACACCAGATAAGCAAGAGTCAAAAAGTCAGACTGCGCTTCAGCGATGGCCACATGACAAGGGATCTAAGCTGCAACCAGTAAGGAAGTGAAATTGTGCCTCATGGACAGATGATTTGACAATGGTGGCTTGGACAGGAAGAGGAACCAAGCTGCTTATCTGTAGCTCCTTATCCAAAAAGCTGTATATGTCTCCCCTGAGAACTAAAGGATTCCTCACAAATCATCAACTTTTACCCTGTAATTCCAACTCTGCAAGTACTGTTTTTTATGTACAATCTTTATTTAAACAAAGATAGCAAACACCATAATAACTACAAGAGGTGTTAAAGTCAATATAGGCTGAGAGTAAGGATTCAAATTCATAATTCAAAGACAGATACATTAATAAACTAACACAAATTACACTCTGCAACATGTACCTCAGAGCTGGCGATGAGGAAGGCAAAGCAGGGTAATGTGGACAGCACCACGTAAACAAGTGCCACAGGCCTCCTGATACAAAGACAAGGGGGGGGGGAAGAGGAAGCAGTTCTTAAGCAAGGGACTTGCTTAATCATGATATTTTCACAGTGCAGTGCAGCTCAAACCAGCAACAAGCCTGTTTCCATTGAAGCAAACTGTCAGAGCTACTCTAAAATTCCAGTTGCTGACATCAGGGCAAAGGCGAGGGGAACTCACCACTTCTTCCTCCCAACGAGAAACTTCTTTTTCATAAAGACCATGTACTTCACAGGAACCCAGACCAGCAGGGCAGTGGAGGTGACATAGGCAATGGAGGAGGCCACGATCAACCAGTAGGCCGTGCCGCTGTCTCCGGGAGGCTTCGCCGAGGTTTTCACTCTCGCTACGATGACTGCAAACCTCTGCATGATGATGAAGAGCGGAACACACAGGCCCGCAAACTGCAGCACCTCGCACAGGGCGAACTTTAGGGTTCTCCCTGAGCCCATTCTGGAGCAGCTCAAAAAAAAAGGAGTAAGAAGGAAGGGAGATGGGGGCTGTTGACGCAGTTAGGCGACCCCTGTCCCTCTGAAGCCTAGTCAGGCCTCGGACCACGGCATTGTCTGAACGCTCGCTAGCATTTTCCACACACCACAGCTCCAACTCTCTGCTTAACCAACTGCTTACACTGCACTAGGCATTGTGTACCTCGGTGTGACAGTGGTGTGCCTGGCCCTTTACTCTCTTTATATTCAGGATACAAACACAGGTTACCTAACTCTGCACCCTGAAGGACAAGTGTTTACCACAAGCAGTTTCAAGTGCAAACACAGCGATAGACAATGATGATTGTAGTGGCCAAGTCTCCAATTCAGCCGCTACTGATAATAACTGTTAATTGGTAGATTGTTCAGACGTGTAACTTGGAGAAACTGATACCTGAAACTTTCTTATACTTATACTATCAAAATGCATTGATTTGCACACTGTCCACACTCACACAAGGTTACTTTCAATCCGTTTTCCATACTAAGTCTTTAAACCATAAAACTTCCAGCACAGGTCTTCCAAGCACAGTCAAAAACTGTTTGCTTTTAAGCAACACCTGTGATCAGTGACATGAACTTACATTTATTCTGTCCAGCCTCAGCCTTTACCATTACGCCCCCTGATGTTCAGGAGGAGTAAACCCAGAAAATATAAATGAATATATACAGTAACTCCTACAATGTGAAATAAATAGATTTTCACAGAGGAATAAATAAAGAAAATTAATAGGTCAATCCCAGATGATGCTGTCTGGGTTTAACAATCGGATGGCCGCTAAGATAAAGGACTGATGGTAATGATAATTTGTTTGTGGGTGGAGCACTAAAACACCAACTTGAAGAATCAGCTGAGAGTCAAACAATGTTATAGGCGTTGACAATCTCAAAGTCCTTGTCCTGTGTGAACAGAACTTGCTTTAGGGTCCTGTTTGTTCCTCCTAAAATCAATAATAAGCCTTTGTTTTGACACAATAAGATGGATGAAGTTGGCCTTACACCAATTAACGTGGTGCAGGAGTGCAGTGTCATGAGGGAATATCACCTGGTAGCTGTACCACTGAACCGCTGGACCTGCAACTCTCATTGTACAAGATAAAAAGTAGAGGTGACAGAACACTAGAGACCAGTATGCAGGACATACTGTCGCTCCATTAACTATACGTGCTGGTTCCTCTTTGTTCATAAATGTAATAAAATGTAAAAAAAAAGCATTGGTCTAAAACTCAGAAGTCATGGGGGAGGCCACTGAGCATCTAGTCTGGTCAGTAGGTGGCGATCAAGTGCAAGAAGTCAAACCTTATGGAAAAATTGACTGTTCAGTAAACATGAGCACTATGAGCTCAAAATTATATCGCAATACTCCATCATGATGTCGCAATAACAATATTTGACAATACATTATAACTTGATATTAGCCCTTGAGTTTGAGACGTCTGAGTTAAAGACAATGAGAATATAAATATAAGTGAGTATGAAATAGAGCAGTACAGTAGTAAGTAAGTAAGTTTACTTCAGTAAAATCCAGTACAATAAAAAAAACAAGTGTTGCAGATAGAATATGAGGATCAATGAATAAAATATTGCACATGATATTTAGTTTGACATTGCAGATTCTGTAGGAAAATAACTATGTTTTTGTTGTGTCCAGGATAAAGGGACCATTTATACAGTCCTTTGGCCTGTAAACCTCATCCAAACCTTAAACATGTGTACATCTACATTAATGAAACATGAAATAACAGCGTGTGGCTGTGACCTCGCTATTCTCATGCTACAAGACTTGTCTTATATCTATACATTGCCATCTAGTGGCACAACTTCATAACTGCAAACTGTGAGAAACACAATGATGTAAGGTTTATTAATTTGTAATTTACTATCAAAGCATATGTATGATCAGTTAATTAAACATATTATTCTGATGAATTGATAAAGGCTTGGCATTATAGTGATGATAGTGACAGTGGCCATTTTCAATAAAACGGTAATCAAAAGGCACAAAAAGCCAAAGGCCACATAAAAGAAACAAACCAAAATGGATCAAGTGGATTTTATGGCGTTTCGGAGATTCAGCCACAGTTTCCTGACCTGACACTTTGTGCTCAGTCTGACACCCACAACCTAAAACGGCAGGACATTGTGCTGTACTTGAGCACAGACACCTGGACACTTGATCAAGTAACAGGAACAGGATTAGGTGGCCTGGACTATATTTGGTGCTGTCTTTAGTTTACACACATTTCTGCACTGTGCCATTAAAAGAGCTAATTTTAGATTCTGCGTTGATGCAGTTTCTCAGGCAGTGACTCCATGAGAGTGGATCTGAGCACAGATTGATACCTGTGTCTGTCTTTGGTCCAACAGTGAGATGAGCTACAGCGGCAGAAGATCTCACCAGACGCTCCGTTAGGCACACAAAATAAACCAAAGTGAACTTACTCTTCAGGGCCTTTAGGGTCATAATTTCTGCATCCATGTGAAGACCACATGAAGACCACACATATCCATATCCGCTCGTCCATATCTGTGGACGAGCACTTGTATTACCGTACATACGGTAGCTGTTCTGTAGGTGTCTGTAAAGGCCCATTTATACTCAATATGCAAAAGATGGAGACATATAGAGCTTTTGTCAATACTTTGCGTTCATTTTGTCCATCATTGTGCGCCAAGCAGGGGAGCTTACGATGGCGGACGAAACAGAGCAATACCACAAGAAATCGTGGGAGTAGTATAGAGTCAATAGTCCAATCACTGCGACCTACAGTTGCAGTGAACCAACTGTAAAACACGCTGCCAGAAAACAATGGTGTGCTGTGGTTTTTAGTCGAGGGGCTATCCAGGGAAGGAAGTTGTCAAAATTCACGGCGGACATACGGAAATATAAACAAGTAATATTGTGTAAACGTCCGTACCAACACAAAAGATGCACAGATGCACGGTAGTGATAACGTTGGGGATGAAAACGGACGTCCAAAGCGGACGAAAATGAGGAGTATAAATGGGCCTTAACTGCGCACTCAAATAATACAAGGACAAGTACAAGTTAGTGACAAACCCCTGGTGAGAAATTATTGTAGAAAATTGTATAGCAATTCCCTATGGACACGGTAAGTTTGACCCAGCCTACGGAATACGAAAATGCATTTGGAAACACAACACAGCGCTCAGTGAACACAACACTGTAAGGGGCAGCTTCCTGTAAAACAGGGGCCCTCTTCTCCCGGGTTCTTTTTTTTATTTTATTTTTTAGCTACGCCCCTGTAATAACAGCTTCATGATATATTATTATTTTACAGACGCCACGCACTAGTTTCTCCGGTAGGCCACGCACTAGTCCCGCGAGAGAGGGCAGCCGTGGGCTGATAGACGGATGGATGACCCCGCTGCTCCCCTCCCCACAGCCCCAGCTGTCAGCTCCCTCCCTGACTACCCCACCCTGCCCCCGGTACCATGGCGTCCAGCGAGGAGGACGGCACGGTAGAGGAGAAGGAAAACAACAACAAGAAGAGAACGAAAAGCACCCTCGCCACAGCATGGCTCACTTTCTACAACATCGCCATGACGGCCGGGTACGTGCGTTATTAATCCCGAAAAGTCAATCAGGGAGTCTCACCTTAAAACACTAGCGGCGTGTGTTGCTGTTTATAGGACTGTGTCTATGTGGGAAAGTGCCTGTTCAGCTCGCTGCATTTAGCGACGCAACGGCCACAGTTTCTTTTTTTCCTCTCTCCTTTCTTTTCTCTTTAAAATAGTGAACACTTTCATAGTTAAAAACTTAATAAAAAATAAGTTGAAGGGTATTTTTTACGAGTGACTGAAAATGAATGGACGGTGTGTGGTAAAAGTGACAGACTGGAGCTGCAGCCGTGTCCAAATAGGGCTGACTGTCAGTGTCAGCGTCAAAGGCCCACAGCGCTGCCCACAGTTGCAGTGATAAGTTTAGAAGAAGCAGCAGACGAGCGTTGACACTGGAGCTCAGCACTGCTGGGACTGTGTCGAAGCTTACGTTTTAATTTAAATGCAGAGTTCTTGTTCATAAACAGGGGCGTTTTAAAGAAAGCTGAGGGCCCTGGGAAAAAGGGACTGTGTGTATGTGTGTGTCTCCTACATTATTACACTTAAGCTGTATTTACCACTGTAAGGCCTGGCTCATACTTTTCGTATGAGTTTTAAATCCTTTAGGATTGTGATTTGACAGGCACCTTTTAAATTTTTGAAAGCAGAAGTTCACAGACTGCAGCTAGGCCCAGGGTGTCCACTCATTTGACAGATTTTCCTTTAAATGAGAGCGGAGTTTTCAAACCTGATATAATTTACTTCCGACCTACTTCCTAGGCCTCTCTTCTCAATACTTTGATTGTATTTTCAATACAACGGTGGCAATTGCTCTCCAGGAGTTTGCCACCATGTATATGTCCTTGTATTCTTTGTACATTTATGGGTACCAAAACAAAACTGTGCCATGAACAGGACTGGACGCATGGTTCACGTGGTCACAAGATGCTTTTGTCCGTCCATGTCACGCGCTGCAGACATGGTTGGATGACACATTTACGTCACGCGGGCCTCTGCAGATACATGGATGCTGAAAGTATGACCCAAACCCAAGTGGTACCAGTGTAAAGTTACACAACAACAATTGCAGTTGTAGGTGTGCTGTTGTTTGCTTAGTCTAGTTTACAGTATGGAATTTTGCTTTTCATTTCAATGAACCCTGATTTGATCAATTTTGTCAAATGAGCAAAGTTTAGTGTGACTTCCTGTTCTGCTAGTGTCATTATTTCCGTTTTTGGGGAGAGCCATGTCACATTTCCACTTGAATGAAATGTACGTAACCCGAACCTTAGTGCACCTCGGCAGACACGCAGATACAGACACACTGACATCACTTAAACATAATCATTTACATTTATATTCAAACAAAGGCTAACTTATTGTCTTCTGGTTTTGTATCATGAATCATGTTGACACCAACAAAGTGACTGGCGTTTATTTATACGTAAATGCTTATAAATTAGAAAGTAGTCATGTACAGCAAATTAATCTAATCAATGACAGCTAGTTGCAGAACTGCTGTGCTGTGTTGTATTCAATGCAGTCATCAAACTACTAAATTGTTAATAGCAGGGATACTGTAAACAGATGAGAGATAATCTTTCATGGTCATGTTTTGGATGGATCTCCTCCTGTGCTGTTTTGGTTTCTTTGTTTTGCTGACATTGGTGACCTGCATGTTTTGTCTTCCTACATTAACCATTTATTTTTTTTATTCATTAACCAAATACTGTGTACACAAAAAGCTACAACAGAAATGAATGCTAATTTTATGTAGGTTTTCTTTCATGAAAATATTGAAAACAAAATGCTATGTCGCTTGAAGAAGCTTTAAGATGAGTATGAAAAGTTACTCCCATTACTTTGCATTAAATGTTATTAATTAAATGTTTGAAATTGCTTTTAATCTATGAGTTCTGTCAATACTGCAGCTCAGACTTCTGTTCACACCTGTTCATCTGTTGTCAACAATTGTATTCTGCAACAGCTCATAACATACCTCAAATCAAATGCAGATAAACTGCTGTCACTGCCTTCTATTTAAGCTTTTTTTTAGTTTCTGTTGCCAATTACACAATTTTAAGGTTGTTTTTACAAAATTGCTGTTGCTGTAGATTAATGTAATCTGTTTTTAATCTGTGTGTAATAATGCAGGAGAGTCCACAGCTTGTTAAAAGGGAGAACCTAAGATTTATCTTCCATTTTTAATGAGCAGATATTGTGAATATAAAAACAACAATTCAAACAATAGAGCTGCGACAGTGTTAGCATTAGGTTGAATTTTGAATAACTACGCATTTTGCTCTGAACACTGAACAAGTGACCTTGGGAAAATGAGATGCGAGTTTCAAAGTGACGGCCTTTATTTCATTTTTCCTGTTTTTCTTCTGTAGGTGGCTGGTTCTGGCCATTGCAATGATGCGCTTCTACGTCCAAAAAGGAACACACAAGGGTCTGTACAGAAGTATAGCAAGGACACTCAAGTTTTTCCAGACCTTTGCATTAGTTGAGGTAAGTGTTTGAGCGCAGCATGACAGTGTGTTTGTTGCGTGTTGAGGATTTAACCAGGTGGTGCTGATTTTTACGTATCTCATCTTACAGGTGGGACATTGTGCCATTGGTATGTGACGATTTTTGTCTTCTTTTTTTTAAATTTATTTATTTAGTCTCATTCATGCAAGCACCTGTGCATCTGCATATTATTGTTTTCTTTTCTCAACTGTAGGAATTGTGAGGACTTCTGTTATAGTGACCGGGGTACAAGTGTGTTCACGGATTTTCATGGTGTGGTTCATCACCAACAGCATCAGACAGGTGACAATCAGGACAATCACCAGCTGAATTAAATAAATAACATAAGCTACATGTGCTTTATTACAGCCAGTCAGTTAAGTACCATATATTGGTAAACTGGTAAATTCTCATAGTTTCCTGGGATGAAATGTAATCAGACAATACTTGTTTTGTCATTTTCTGTTTATAAAAATGTGTATCATTTTCTTTTAAGACTTGTCAGAGCAGCATTTGTCAGGTTAGACTCATACACATCTTAACCTCTTCCGTCCTCTGTGTATTTGCCGTTGTCCTGGCTCAAAAATGCAGATCCAGAATGAAGAAAGTGTAATCCTATTCCTGGTTGTGTGGACAGTGACAGAGGTTACCAGATATTCCTACTACACATTCAAACTACTCAACCACCTGCCGTACTTCATCAAATGGGCCAGGTGGAGATGCCATTAGCCGTGTGGTTGGGATTGCGCTTGCATTGTTATAGCTGTCGGACATTTTGTGTTTGCATGTTTGGCCTGATGTGGCGGTTTCACCACTGGCATTCTTTACTTCAGTTGTGTTGTGTGTTGCCAAGCTCACACGGAGAAGACACGTGTGTATTGATGGCACTTTCTCAGTCAGTAATGCATGAAATAAGTGCTAACACTGAACTGTTTTAATCCTCAAAGGTCCAGTGTGTAAGAATTAGTGACATCTAATGTCGAGACTGAGGATTACAACACACAATGGACTCCCCCGCTCAAAGGGTATTAGGAAACTATGGTTAGCTTGTTGCAGTGGCAGTGCTAGATAGTGGCCTCCCTACATGAAGGCATCAAGGCCCTCGCCTGAGGTACATGTAAAAGGCTAATTCTAAGGCTACGAAATCCAAGTTCACTCAGATAAACATTACACATTGGACTTTTAAAGCTGCTGCCAGTGAAATACATTGGTTAAATACTCGTATAGTCGGTTAATGGCAGCATCGTGTAGGAAGTTAGTTAAAGTGTGCCGAAAAGACGACAGCACCGACAACAGCTTTAATTGCTCATTTGTAACATGCGCATCATTTTTGGCTGAGACTCATATTTCATTTAAAAAAATACCACTCAGTGTGACGATGGCAATCTGAAAATAGTGACACTGGTGTGACGCGGAGTGACATAATGCTCGTGCTTGTGACGTGGCGGTCGAACCGTGTGTGTCTCGATAGTAGCTCAGCTGAAATTGGAGTCGTTGGGAGGAACGTCAGCTGTACACACACTGATAGTTGTCCAGCACACGGGACAACTGTCGTCCATCTCTGTGTCAAATGCCTGCCAGCAACTCTTCAATGTATCTGCCGCTCTGGTGTCCCATATTACCAATTTTTGTTTTTTTGTTTTAATTCCTGTGCACTGACTGACTGACACTCTCCTCCCAGCCCCCCCCCAAGCCTCCCTCTACGTCTTTCTTAAAGCGTGGAGGAGACGCCAGGCCCCTGGAGAGCGGCTCATGTTCAGCTGCTCCTGTTTTTAAGACCATCTGTTTTGGTCATGGAATGTTCCCCAGCATTTCTCTCACATCCGCTGAGACGCTCCCCCGAGCCTCTGCTGCCGTCTTGACTAAATGCAGGGTCCCCGTTGGGCTGAGTCATGGCAGACATTGCACTGGGGAGAGACCTCGAGTTGTCACAAAAGTGCTGCCTCACACGTTTGAGCGGTGACAGACCTTTTGCAGATGACAGACAGATGTTTCAGCGCTGCACAAAGATCCATTCAAATGGGTCTTTCCTGACTTCGATGGCACCAGATTTTCCTTCGTTTCCTGAGTCAAAAACCAACCTGTACAGTAGACTGCTTTTACCTGGTAATGAAGCACTGCTTGCCATCCAACATTAGAGACTGTCTGGGTGCCAAGTTGTCAAAAGAGATCCGTTGCCACTGTGTTAGTGCAGTAATTCAGCCGCTGACAGTTGCCAGAGGCACAAGCTTTGCCTGCTACAGTACTCTGCCAAACTAAATTTTTTACACTGGGAACTCAGATCTCTGTCCAAGTTGTAGTCACGTCCCATCGCCAGTCCAGTTGCTGAGTTAGTTTGCTTCAGTACCTCAATATCTGCATACAATAAACACTTATTTTTCCCAAATCTTCTGTACTCTGACCCCAAACACAAAATAAATCATGATAAGAGCAAATTAGGGCATAATATACACATCAATCTTAACTAGAAGGTTTGGAAAATTCCACTTCACTCCCTTTTTTTATCATCGTGTCCCTGTTATTTTAATGCTCTGAGCAGATGGCAGTTAGTTCCCAGGTAATGCAACCAGTATTTCAATCACAGCTATTTTTATTGGATATTTTAGACATCTCAACACGTCACACTAATTATAACTCTTTGGTTTTGATCCCTGGTTCCTTCTCTCCATCCCTGGACAAGAGAGTGAGCTCCAAATTGGCCTCAACGGCTGTGCTGGCAGAGTATGAATGAAAAAAGCAGTAAATATAGCAGCCTGTGAATTTGGTGAATGTCATCTATAATGTTCTATTTGCCTTTTGGGAAGACTTAAAAGGTGTCATTTGCTTTCAACTGCATCTGCATAAAAGTATTGTAAAGTTAATGAAGCACGTGTTAAAATCCCTTTTTCCAAGTGTTGCATTTCGTCATTAAAGTTGTTTTGCGTGTGTTTTCGGTTGACTGCATGTGAGTGCATTAACCAGACTTTGACTCAGGACAGTTGTGTGACTTTAGAGACAATTAAAGATATTTGAAGTCTCTTTATTTCTCCCCCTTTTTCAGATACAACTTCTTCATTGTCTTGTACCCGCTGGGAGTCGCTGGAGAACTGCTGACCATTTACGCTGCTCTACCGTTTGTACGCAGATCTGGAATGTACTCCATGAGGCTCCCCAACAAGTATAATGTGTCGTTTGACTACTATTACTGCCTCATCGTCGTCATGCTGTCCTATATCCCACGTAAGGAACGTTCTTCTGTTTTAAATGATTTGCTCTCTCATCATCCTCTTCCTTCCTCTTCCAAGTTCAGACACGTGTATGCTGAAATTAGATTAAGATGGAGGGGTAATTATAATAATATTGAGTTATTATTTTTGTTATATGTTTCATTATCTACATGCAACAGTCACAATTCCTCCGCTCTACTCAGATCATATACCCTGAACAGTATTTCTGATTTTAGTACCACCAGAGGAAGCTCGCGTACCACCGGTGGTACACGTACAACATTATGTTTCAATGTGTCAGCGTTTTTTGTGTACAGCACTTGTTATTATTTGTTTCATCACCAGCCTTCAGTGCTTGTTGTACAGTGTCGATATACTTTCTGCTTTGACCCTGTGCGTTTTCCCCTGTTTCCAGTGTTTCCTCAGCTCTACTTCCACATGCTGCGCCAGAGGAGGAAGGTGCTTCACGGGGAGGTCATAGTGGAGAAGGACGACTAGACGAGCACCACCTCATGCCTTCATTTGAGCCAGCCTGCCTCCATAACAACCCTCCACCTGACCCCCTCATCTCCATCTCATCCTTAGCATCCATCCGCCATTACATTCTTCACTGCACAGGACGGGAAAGGGGCCGCACTGATGATATGACGACTCGTCTAATGGAAGTGACAACCCGGCGACTATGAGGAAGAAAAGACAAAAAAAAAAAAAACATGGGCGTTCATCGTTTACAGGATGATTTCCGAGCCGATCGATCATATCGGAAACGCACGTTTGCGCAGCTGAAACACGAAGGGATCATGAAAAGCATGAGCCACGATACACCTCACTGCTCCCTGACGGAGAAAGAGGGAAACACAGAGAGGCTTCCAGGGAAATGTGAAATGAAACATGGATTGTAAAGCGTTGTCACCCCCTCCCTTCCTACACAATTGGCAGTTTTGTTGTTTTTTCGCACCACAGATTTTTACAAGCATAGCGTGGCTGTACAAGAGAAGGCTTCTAGGAGAGAATATTCATAGTTCTATCATACCTCAACAATAAATCTACATTTAGACAATATGCTGCTTCTTTTGTGTATGTCTGTTTTACCAGATGTGTAAATGATGCATTACCTAAGCAGGTAATCGTAAAACATGTTTCTTAAGGATAATTTATTTGTTGTTTACGATGTCACGTTCATTTACAGGAGTGCATCTTAAACCAATTAGAGTCTTCGAAGGAAGTAGTAGCTTTTTCTCTCGGTGAGGCTACCGTTCAAAGTCTTCAGTCGCTGTTGTATTTGTTTTTTAAAGACTCCGAAGTCTTTGTGGATAGAGAGGTAGCTTAATTCCCTCCTACCAAAGGTGCTATTGTAAGATTTTAATCTTCTGTGCAGCTGAAGGAGTGACTGTAACTTGAGTTGACCCACGGCAAGAAAACAGGATGTGAAATGATCACGGGGACGTTGATAGTTGATGAACTGCATAGGCGATGGTTATCTACGGAAATCAACCTACACTCTGGGTTAGTGAGAGAGAAAAAAAAACGATAAAAATCAACGTCAAACAAAAAAACACCACAGGGAAATTAATTTTTCAAGGAAATCAATATAAAAATTGTGAAAATACCTTTTTGTGGAAAGTCAATAAAGTCAGTTCTACAATACTGAGGAGAGTTTTGTGATGACCTTCACGCTGACGTATGAGTCTCTGATAAATGATGGTGTGGAAATGTAAAACAAACGCAAAGATCTCTTTGGTTTTACACATTTATTTCCAAGTGTTTCCTTCATCTTTCATAGTGTTGTATTTAAACAGGAAAAACCAGAGATCCGACAGTTGTACATTTTCAAATTTTAGGTAGGATTTTCACTTTTATAAAAATTATACTGATAAAAAAAAAAAATATAGACACAAAGTACTGTGTAGTACACAAGCTGACTTGAGATATTTCATGGTGTAATTATTTGTACGTATTCCTATTCAAATAAATGGAAATGATATAAAGACATTCACAAGGTTAGGTAACAGCTCCTCAAAGATAGCATATCAGCAACATGTTTTTGTGCATCATTTTGACCTTTTCTTTTATTAAAAAGCATCCTCAGATTATTGTATGATATAAAAAGTACTACAATAAGTCCATTTGGCTTCATAGAATTTGTTTTCCCTACAAAAGTTGCATAATGATATATACATTCAGATATGCAGTTGCACACAGTATACGGTTTTATAGAATGTATTTCAAATAACCATAAAAAATGTAACTCATACTCCTCCGTCCGCGGTTGCCCTGCTGTATTGCACGTGCTGGTAAAAGGTGAACTGGCTTCACTTTGGAGGAGAAAGGTCATCTCTTCCGCGATGGAGAGACGTTTGCGGATGCAGCTCTGGGCTTATTTCAATTTTGTCCCTTTTGCTCTCCCCGTGTGGACTCTTCATGTGCTCTGTCAGTGGACCAGTACCACAGGGGCAAAGTCTAGCTGCTCAACTGCAAGCTGGAGCTCAAGACATTGCTACGATCCAGGTGATCTTACTACAGAAGAACACACAGAAAAGACATTAGCGTTGGAAAATGTACTTCTGAGACCGAAAAATAGGCACAGCGCTAATAAGAAAGTGACGTACAGTTATCCATTTGCTTCTCGCAGATGTAGCTTATGAGATCTTCACAGAGGAAATCATTCCACAACCCGTTATGGATGAGACCGGCACAGTCTTCTCCTTTTTCATGCTCATGGCCCCAGTTATCAGGCTGACCCGGCTTCCACTTCCTGCAGAAGAACAACAGGGGGCGATCATACATCACATTTACAGTGAGAGTGAATGGAGAAATCCACAAAAAACGTGTAACTTGAATGTAATCGGTGTACCAAATCAATCGAAATTGCAGTATCAATCATTATCTGCATTAGTCAGAGATGAAAGTTTTTTCTTAGACACAAACAAAATGCACTCACATAAGGTTGAACAGAGGCAGCAGGCTTGAATGTGGAGTTTCATAAGTCAGTGTGATCAAAAACAACCATAAAGTTGAGCTTTTTCACAGGAATATGATCGTTTATTTGATGTCATTTCACACAATTCAAAACCTGCAGCATAATCTGTAAAATCTTATGTTCCATGCTCGTTATTATAGGGCAGCAGCATTTTTGCTCCTCTGAAAGGAAATATCCCTCTGACAGAAGCAGTCTTTAAATTTAATACTGACGTGAAGGCAGGTTGAGTCCCGTCCAGCCAGCGCCACACATTCTCCTCCTCCCTGTCAGTCAGACCCATCCAGAAGTAACCCTTAAATGTCTGCTTCTGAAGCCATTTCTGAGGACATATGGGGGACAGAAGAAGCACATGTCATCAACTAAGAAGTTACCTAGAATGATACACTTTAAAGGTCACGCATGTAACATTTAGGAGGGTATACTATATATATATACTACCCACAAGTTTGTGTGTAAGTACTTTGAGCAAGGGCTGCACTTTATGGAAGTTGGCATCTTGTTGCTACGGCAGCCAGAATGGACAAACCAGCATGTGTTTTGTGTTTTGAAGCAGAACTTTATTACACAAACAAAGAAGACTCTTAACTCTTAACCCGATATGTAAACCAACAAAAAAAGGGAAAAGTCTTTCCATCCTTTTCTGGTACCAAAGGCCATCATTGTACTTGCAATCTGCAGTCTCACCACTAGATGTCAGTAATTCTTACCAATTGGATCTTTAAGTCAGTAAGTGAGCAATATTCAGCTGTATTTCATCACCTGTTCCTCCATGTCACTGATGATCAACAATGACGCAGACTTTGACTCGCACGTCGCTTGAGCGTCGTCAAAACTGTGCAAGTCTTTGGAGAAGAAGTAGCACTTGTTTCTGTAGTTCTCCCACTCGGCAGGGCATCCTGCAAAAACATTAATGACAAGTTTAATACTATGCTCTGGTATGTGAAGCTACAGTTGTACACTGCTACAGCGAGGTGGAGTTACTAACCTTTGGTGAGAGACATGCTAGCTGTATCCAACTGTTTACAGTCTTAATGCTAAAATAAGCAAACCTAAGCAGTTTATATTCACTGATTACTGACTTTTCTTTCAATAACTCTCTTGAATGTCTTCATGGAGAGACTTTTATTTCATCAAGTAAAATATATTCACACTAACACACTCAATTCTTTCAGGGTCACAGTTTCTGGCAAAATGTGAACATATAAAAGCTAGGACAGATACGAACAAAGTGATTTTTTTACAGACAGCAGAACAAAACTAAAATATAATAACAAAAGCCTTACCAGGGGCCCAAAGTGTTGGAGCTACTGCTTGATCTTGCAGAGACACAGGACCCAAAGACATTACTGATGCCCTTACTGGGATTCCTGGTTGTCCTGGTGTTCCTGGTGGCCCTGGAGGCCCCACTGGTCCTGGCAGACCCCTTGGCCCCTGCTCCCCAGCTGGTCCCACTGAGCCTCTGATACCTGGTGGACCCTGTGCCCCCTGAGGACCAGGCTGTCCATCTCTTCCAGGCAAACCAGCAGTACCAGGCTCTCCTTTAGCTCCAGAAGGTCCAGCTCTGCCTCCTGACCCTCGGGAGCCTTTGGATCCAGGGTTGCCAGGTGCACCCGGTAGACCTCTTAACCCTGGCAGACCTGGTGGTCCTGGGATACCCTGCTCTCCTTTAGGTCCTCGAATTCCTGGGGCACCCTTTTCACCTTTCTCTCCCTTTTGGCCAGAATTACCAGGTTGTCCTTGTGATCCTCTGTCCCCTCTCGGGCCTCTAGGACCAGGGGGTCCTAAAACATAGGTATGATTGTTTAAGTAAAAGTAGTAAATATAAATGCAACATATTTGCAAAAACAAGTTTTAGCTTTCTTACCTTGGCCTTCTGGATATAACTAAACCTTAAATTTACTATAACATTAGACAATGGTAAGCTTCGGTGCTAATCACATCTGGCTGGTAGACATACTGTCATGAGAGTCGTAGGAATCTCATCTAATTCCTTTTGAGTATCAGCTAAAATTCCCAGCACACAAACACAAATTGAAGGCAAACATCCCTCACCCTGTAAAATAGTGAAGTTGGTTATGAGCTGCGAGTGCTTGGTGTCCACCAGTTTCATCTCCTCCATGACAATAGAGAGGTTTGTGACCTCCTTGTCCAGACGTGCAGACAGCTCCTCCTGCTGGGACCTCAGACCAGCTGCATCTGTCCTTACATCTGTCATGCTGTTGTTGAGGTTTAACAAGAAGTCCGAGTGACGGCCGACGGTCTCAGAACAAGTGCGTAACCCGTTCAGGTTCAGGTTAATGGCACCCAGAAGCTGTGTGGTGAAACTGATGTTGCCAGTCACACGATCCATACTCTGCTCCGACTCATCTAGCCGCACCTCCAGCCGGTCAAACTTGGTGGACGTGAGGTTGCGGAAGTCCCTCTGCTGATCCATGATCTCCTTCAAGGTTTGGTCATGAGCATCAGCCAGGTTGCTAGTGTTTTGGAGCTGGTTGGCCATAAAGGTGAGCTGGGATCCCACATCCTCAAGGCTGTCATTGTTAGCCTTGGAGAGAGCTGAGGCATTACTAGCCAAGATTTGCAAGTTTTCCACTTTACCTCGAAGCCACTCCGTGTCAGAGCGTGTCTGTCGCGTTGACTGCTCAAGGTTTTGAAAGTCATTGCGCATTTTCTGGATGGCCTGGCTGGTGTCATCCACTGAACGCTGCAGAGCAGTAATGAGGCCTCTCTGCTGGGCCTGGGTGAGGTTTAAGCTGCCGATGCTAAGCAGTGCCTGATTCTGGAGCCTCATCTGCTGCTGGAGTTCTTTTTGCAGCCTGACAGTGTCTTCCTGAAGACCCTGGATGACGCTGCCGTAAGACTGCAGGGTACCGTTTACAGAGCGCAAGGTGGCTGTGTTAGTCTGCAGCACTCCCAGAAAGGAGCCCTGGCTGCTCTGAATGTCCGAGCCAACGTTCTGCAGCTGACTCAGCTTAACTTGATCACTGCGGATGTGTTCCTCCACTGCAGACAGCTGCCGCTGGAGAGTCCAGATGTTGTTCTTGAACATCTGGATCTCTGTGGTGGTATTCTCCGACTTCTCTCCCGTTTGATCATCTAAAGACACAGATTTGCAGAATAAATCCAAAGAAATCATTCAAAAATAATACATTCAAAAACTGAATCCAGATATTGTAAATGAAACTTACCAAGCTTTTTCAAATCCGTCTCAACAGCAACTATCTTGCCTCCATACTTTGCGATGCCTTCAGACACATTGTCAACTCTTTGCACTACTGTAAAAAAAACAGGACAGGTAGGACAAAGGTTAGTTAGTCTCATCACAGGCTTTATGAACGAGCAGAATTGCCTGCAACCACATACATCATTTATGAAAGGGATAAGAGAGGAAACCAATGAAATTCATATACTATAAGATATGTGTCTGCATATTTTGTAGATATGTAATAATGGTAGAATTGATTAATATAGTCTAAGCCTGTGTCCCAGACTGGTTCCGGTAATGCAATTAAATGTCGGGTTACAGACAGAAAAGGTAGGCACTGAGAAAGAGACACAGGGCGGGAGGAATAAACTGTGATTCAGCAGAGATGGAGTGAAGCCATCAAGGTTGGAGGTGCATGGGAAGACACCGCTGAGGGCCCGAGGGGGACAGGAAGTGACCTAGGGGGGTGTCTTTAGCAAACAGAGGGATCAAAGAGAGCCCAGAGGAGACAGACGCAGTGGCAGGGAGGCTCCTCACGCCCCCACAGGCGACACCAGCGTTCATTTCCTCTGGAATGTGCCTGAGATTCCGGGGGAATCGGCCCACTGCTACCACCAGCCTTGCCAGGGGCTACACGTCCTTCAACCAGGAACTGCTGGGAAGCTGCGTCCCAGTGGACAACAGTTCATCTACAAGGCTGCCACCACCAGAGGTCACATCACCAGAGAGGCAATATGAGCTGGTTTAAAATGTCATAATGCTATTTAGACGACGGGATCATCTCCACCCATATAAGTCTCATCATATGAGGCCAAAAGCCAGTGAAGAAATAGTCCAGACTTAACCCTGCTATACTGCTCATTTAAAACAATACTTTATGACTGAATTTTAGAGGTAAACATTGGAGGATTTTGTTTTAGATCCAGACTGTCTTCCTGTTTCCACTCTTTGAGCTAAGCTAAGCTAACGATTGCCTATGGCTTCGCTTTTGAAAAAGGGAGAGACGAGTCCCTTTAAATCTACGTCTTCAGTAGCCAAAGAAAAACCTTATTTCTGCCTCCAGACGACGGACAGAAAATCTCCAGCTACCGAGTAATTGACAGTGAGATGTTTGGGAAACTTCAAAAATGGAAAAGGAATATTTAACCAATATGGTCAAAGTCGTTTTTGTTCTCTCTCTTCACCTCCTTTGACGTTCTTGTACAATACCAAATGTTTCAGTTAGAATATTCAGCTTGACCGGAAATGTTCCGGGAAACTAAATGTAGCATATTTCCAGAAACATGTCCAGCATGGCAGTGAGTGCACAAAAACACCTCCATCACATTGTTTCTTTCCCTGACATTTACACTGGACTGGACAGTGAAACTAACACAAGCAGACGCCCACGTTCAGAAACGTCTGGACCTTCTCCACACTTTCTATTCATGCACCCTCCTTCAGGGTCACTCACTGCATCACCAGAAACCTTATAGTTCCAAACGCAGTAAAAAAGGAGTTGTTCTGTACCCAGTATGAACTCTTTCCAGCTCTTGTGTGGGTGGTTCTTGAAACCTTGTGTCAACTCTGTAAAAATCCTGCTTTCTCATGTGCATAAAGTCAGAAATAATAACAATGGTTATGATGAAGTGAGTGTACTGTTAACCCCAGGCTTTGGGAATGCATTTAAAGCCCTCAAAGCACAGATACTACTGTGCATGTAAGAATGTAAGGGACAACAAACATGTTTCTTTGTTGCATCTCAAGCTACAAAGAGGCAACAGCATCAGAATCTGCTGATACAGATACCAATATTACATCCTTGAATATTTACCTATCCTGATAACAGTCTTCTTAGAAAATTACATTGATCTGCTTTGCTTTTTTTTCAAATTTGATCTTAAAATAAGTGTCCATAGCTCAGATAATCCAAACAGTAGACTACTGGGACATGAAAGTTGTCGGTTGCCTATTTCAGCCAAACGCCATCATTAGATGCTTTGACAGACGGACACGACAAGTCTGTGTGTGTCCTGATTTGTGCCAGCGTGTGTTTTAATCTCAATAAACTGAAAATGTACATGACATTTAAATAACCATTTCTCTGGATTGAGACACAACCGGTAGCCCAAGAGATGATCTAAGACATCTAAACTATAGGGTCATTCACGTTCCTCTTTGCCACATCACTGAACTTTGCAGGATGTCGTTCTTTTATGATGCCCTTTGTGTTTATTTACCATGAATGATTTTTTTTTAACATAATTATAGTGAGACACACAGAAAGAAGTAAAGGGCAACCAGCCCTCAACCGCCCCGAGTCTGACTTCATATTGCTGTTGGTCATGTCTATGAAAACACGCTGTGGGGAGAAGAGAGACATCACTAAATCCCAGCAAAACAACATGAGCCACAAAGGACATTTCCGCGTGTCAGTGACGGAGGACAGAGAGAGTGAAACACGTGTTAAGTGACCAGGTAGAGCGCTGCGCGTCTCACTACATAACCATCTGGAGCTGGGAGTGTGTTTAGGCTAAACTGTGGTTCCCTTGACACAGCAGAGTTCCAGTGCCAGTAAAAACCCAATTGCGCAGAGTTCACTCGCTGCTCATCTGGGATCAATTAGGCCTGCCTGAATACATGCAGCACGGGGCAGCATTGTTAATGTACTCAAGGCGCACAGATAACCCTCTTCAACATGTTAACTTCATGGCATTTTCACAAATTGAAGGGAAGAATGGGACAAAAAAATAGACACATATGGGAATGTTTAGCGCAATTACGGCGGGAACATTCAGAGTTCAATTCCCCCGAAAGACGACGACCTGGAAAAAAAATGGTGAAAAAGCCAACGAAGACCTTCCCCAGCTGGTGTGGACTTTGGGGGTGTTGGTAAAATAAACGGAGACACTTTTTTGTGATGTACTGTAGACAGCAGGGAGGGGAGGTTGAAACGTAAAGCTTCTGTTTATTCATCATTTGGATTTGGACGCAAAGAAAGTGACAGGAGTTTCTGTGTCTGTTGTCCCTGTTTTTGTGCATTGGCTCTAATGCAGTCGTCATAAAACCTGTTCACAGTGAGGTCACGAGCCATGAGAAAAAAGCTGTTCGTCAAATGTTTTCAACTCTCTGCACTCTGAGAATATAATTGAGAATATAATTCAATATAATTCAGTGAATTTTAAACATTTATCTATTTTATATCACTTTTCAATTCACTTTTCATTAGCTTTCATATCAGCACCAAAGTTTCTGTCTGTCACGGTTTCACTTCTGACGGCTATTTTATGTAAGTATGTTCTGAAGCTTTTAAGTGCCTGAATCAAACAAATTCTTCTCCCTTCTTCAGTTTTCCTCTTTCTTAAAAAACTAAAGCTGACTCTACCCATTTCTTACGCGACTTATAGTGAGAGAGTTAGAGAGTTATTTGCATTTTTCTGCCCTTAATTGGCAGAAAATGAGCTCTCTCCTCATACTGTGTTGTCTTTTAATAATTTAAAACAACCGCAATGCAAGCATTTCCGGGTTGCTTATATAGGAACGTATCATTTTATATCTCTAACACAACAAAGTGAATATCAAATAAGCTTAAAGTGCACACGCAGATCACAGCAGAGACATCACAGTCTTACCTTTGTATCCAAGCACAGCGACAGCGATGGTGAGGAGAGTACACAGCACATAGAGCAGAGCTATGGAGGTCTTTAATGCCCATTCATTCTTGCATTTAGTGCACTGGGTGCCCTCCTGGATGCCTGTGTAAAAACAGGAAAGAACAGCACACGATTCAATACAGAAATGGAGCGGAAAGGTCTAAAAAGGACATAGGCTCAATTTGATGTCCCACATCTGGACAAACAGTTATGGAGTGGACATTAAAGAGTCCAGCAGTTCCCTCGGGGCCCAGCTGGTGAAGGGGCAGGAGAAAAACAAAAACAACCCCCTCTCTTTACTGACATGTTGACACTCAGCGACATGCTTATTTTCCTGAGCCGTCTTCAATCAACAGGCCGTCTCTTTTTCCTCCAGATTGAGTGATGCACAAGAACAATTGAAAGTTTTCTTTTTAGCTTTTTTTGTGTAAGTCTGCCTTTTTTGTTTTTTTCCCCCCCCCAGTTCTTTCTTGCACTTTTGAAGCTGTGGCGTCACAGCTGAAAGGCCTAGCGGGGACAACGTGAGGAATATATCTTTCTGAGGATATCTTTCATGACAGATGAGTGGTAAGATCTGCAGCGCTGACAGTAAAACAGCTGCGTTTCATTCTCCATTCAGGAAGTGTGCGTGTGTGGAAAGGTTGGAGGGCGCACGGTATGAGCGAGTGTGAGAGTGTGTGTGTGGCTGTGATGCCGCTGGAAAGAAAATTCACGTCTCATACCTCGATATAAAGAAAGTTCAATGCATGTCCACTGCACATTCACATAAACAGTCCGTGACTGTCATTCATCAACCTGTGCAACTGCAGGAACCATGTCCCGTTGAACTGTGTTTTAAATAATGAGGTAATTCTTCAATAAATCATAAATGCAGCGCTGATTGGATACCCAAGGTCTCAACGGGGGTTTAAAAGCCAACGTTAACAACATGACTCGTAATGGATGGGAAGGGATAATTCATTAAATGTTACAAACACCAACTCCAGCTGGAAGCAAGGTCCCCTAAACGCCCTGCCAACCTGTGAGAACATGAGATTTACCGTAAAGAGCAAGGGCAAGTACTGTAAAACAACCGAATTAGGAAATAAACTGTTGCAAGCATACTAAAAACACAGGCTTTTTGACTCTTTGCCAGCTCTAATGACACCAGTGGCTCCCAGGCCAAAGCACAGACTCACTTTATTTCATCGACTTAAAACTGATCTCCCTGCATTTCCCCCACAAAAAACCCGACAGTGTGAGTCTCATCATCCTCAGAGACTCACAGCTTCAGGCATGAAGAACCAGACTGACCAATCAGCCCGAACTGAGGACAGATTTTAGAGAACGAGTGCACTTAGTGTCCCTGAGAAGAAAAAAGTTGTGCAGGAATATCAAAATACTTTGTATCTTTAAACTTTCAGTGATTATTCTGATGCATTATCGCCTCATGGTGTTACATGGAGAATGTGTTGGCAAGTTAGTCCAGTTTTATTTGGTCTCCACCAACTCCTGGGTAATCTATGTCACTAAGGCAACTTCATATTTCATGGTTTTCCCTGTATTTAGTATCTTTGTTTGTTTTTTAGTGCTGAGCAAGAAGAGGCATGTGGTGATTTTCTCTTCAAACCACTGTTCACCGTGTTTGGAAGAGAAACGGCTCGCGGAGAGCGACCCTCTCATGTTCACTATTTTTGACTCAAACGTGATACAATGATTGAGCGTAGCAGTTTCAAATGGAGGTTTCAAATGTGTTCCACTGTTTTCGATTCATTGCCACGGCCTTTCAGGCTAAATTGCACCAATACCTCACTTTTTCTGCCTTAAAGCTGCACTCTGAAATCCTCCATAAAAATCTATGAATTCCGTCCAACTGCTTAAAGGTGTGACATCTTTACATAAACCAAATAAAGGTCTGTTTATTATGTAGGGGGGGAGAGTTATGCCAGAGGTGGAGGCGGAGGTGAGAGGCATAGTTAAGTGAAAAATCATGGAAACGTTGCTGTGGATGTTTTGTACCACACAAACCTGAGAGTGACCTCAGAGTATAGAAGCCAAAAACATGGCCAGAACATATATCTTAATCATGTAAAGAGCCTCTATGGACTCTTTAAACTGAGTATTAATGCCGGAAAGACATTTTTGTTCAAAATCTGTGGTTACCACAGCTGTGTTTGAGATATCAGTTAGGAGTTACCGCCACTGGATTAACTGTAAACAGGAGAAGTGCACTTTAGGAATCCAGCCACGAAAAATGATTGCATTGAATCATTTGCAACTGCTGCCACATTTGAGGTGTCAGCTCAGGCATACTTCCACAATAAAGCAAGCATATCAGTTCATCAGTTCACAGTAATCACGGTGCTGCTGCCCGAATTTACTGTTCCAATCCAAACACCCTGACAGTGTTTACAAATCTACCGCACTGAAATGATACCAAAACACTTTGTAAGGGTATAAACTATTACACAGGAGAACAAAAAAAAAGAAAAAGGCTTTTCTCTCCATCCACAACTGAGTGATGGCCTTGCGATGCTCGGTGGATAAGTGGAGAATTTTGGCTTGGCTGTCAAATGTGGAGGACACCTGGCATAACACAACACACATGGCTGACAACACGACAACAAAAAGGGGGATTTGGGTTTCACAGGTTTACACAGCAGAGAATCAGATGGAGCAGCTGTAATCCTTTCAAGCCCTAAGAGTCGACACACCAGCGGGGTGGCTACGGCTCTATCGGGGGTCACAACCTGCTGGCTGTTCATTTCCCAGTGGGTTGCTTCCTGCACGAGCTGCGTAAATATGGAAGAGAGACAAAAATGGAACTGCGGGGCTCTGAGGGGAAGCTTCATCTTAATATATGGGTGTTTTGTCTGTTTTTATTCTGCTTTTAAAAAATATACAGGTATATCATCAGCATAGGTGGAGATATTGGGTATACCCATTTTCCTTCTACCGCTTTATCTGAGCAATCCCAGCTGACACTGGGTGAAAGGCATTCACACTCACACTTATGGTCAATTTAGAGTGTTCAATTTGCCTTAGCCCCAAATCTGCATGTTTTTGGAAACCAGAGAGTCCATCGAAAATCCATTAATAAGATGTATTATAAAAAAAATAACCTTTACTCCACAGCTAATGCATGCTGGTTACAACAGTCTGGGCTGTGATGTGGCTTTGCTAACGTAGGTGACAAATTCATATCGTCTTACTCATGTTGCTGTTGTAATCAGTGGAGGAAATTATTTTATAGTTGATTTGATTCAGTTAGTTCTGGACGTAATTGTGTAGACAAATAGCATCCTGTCGGTTTTGGGCCCCCTGTTAAATACAGCTGTGAAAACCAAAACATCATCTTTAAGTAACAGAGACATCTGGGATACGACATGGTTCCACATGAACACAGCAACCGACTGTTGACACAACAAAACGGTCAAACAGTCCGGACAAATGTCGTCTTTCACACGTCCTCAAATATCTTCAACGCCAACAGAGCCAAGATTCACGAATCCAAACGCATGGACGAAATGTCTTGAGGGTTGTGGTGCATTAAGTTAGACTTCATGTGGAGTAATGAGTTAATGTCTGATGATACAATGAAAATAAATACAATTATCTCGAAGACGAGGAAGTTTGGGCAGACAGTCAAAAAAACATACATGAACACCAACCTCCCAGTTCAGAGTACAACATCAGAAAGACTCAGTTTGCTTTAGCTTGGCTGCTTATCAATAAATCAGACACCAATTCATCATCTTTCCATTTTGCCTGCCCAGTCAGACGCAACTGGATCTCCCCGACCACAACCACAAAACCGCCATCGTCCAGGATGCTCAGACCGCAGGCTTACAACATCTCTTTTCTCTGCTAATGGCAAAACAAAAACAATGCTCCCAACAAAAAGGGGTCTTTCCAAAAACAACACACCCGGGCATTTTTAACGTGCGACTAGATTTCCTTTGTCATTTTGGCTCCACAAAGACACCCATTGTTCCTGCGATCTATAGAAATCTATGTAAAGTTACACCAAGCTTTAGCCTCATTACCTGAACACAAAGGAGCAGCTTATATCTTTTTCATCTTGACATGGCCATGACAGCACTTTGGCCTTCAGTTGGAACTGAAACGCCAAAAATAATGTCCAGGAGGCCACATTAAGAAAAATTTTTAAAAAAAGTTTATTTAGTGTAAATAGCAGAGCGAACGCTATAGTAACGGATGAGAACACAAAGCTGCCAGCTTAGCTCACTCAAGCTGTGATTTGGATCCCTGCTTTTGCCGAGCATGCACTCGTCCCGCTTCCAGGAACCGGAGTGCAGATCAACTGCAAGAGGGCAATCAGTGAATTATACCAGAGGAGTTTAAGACAAGCAGATGAGCACTGGAATATCCTCTGTCAATCTTCTTTACTCAAAATTATCTTCGTGAATGAGGACAGAATTGTTTTGTTTCCTGTTTTCACCAAGGTTCAGAAATGAGGAAAGGACAAACAGCTGGAAGCGACACTTCTCTGTGGGCTTTTCGCTTGTCCGATACTGATATCAGAACCTTCATTTCATTTTACATTTTTCAACGACTAAGCTGCTAACGACACATTTGTGCGTGATGCATTTAGGGGCGCGAGCTGACATAGGTTGAAAGGCAAGGTATTCGATGGAAAACTTGGACCAAATTTACGTTATACTTCATTAGAAATGGTGTTTGCCCTATTTTCCATCGGATACAAAGCCATTTCAAGTAAAATCATATTGTTTTTCACATCTCCAGCAAGAATGCATATGAATACATCACAAACGGCCACATTTTATCTGCTAAAATCTATCTGAACGTTGCACAAAGTATGCACAAATACTGCATGTGTAAGCCTCAATAACATAATTCGGCCCTGTGCTTGAGTGAGGTACCTCTTTGCAAGCAGCTGCCTTTCACTACACAGAATATCTGCTTATTGTGAATTAGTTCTTTCTAATTGTGTGTCTTTAACAAGCGGCCATCTTCCATGCCATCTGTGCTTCATAAAGACACGATTTTACAAGATCCCTGATACACTGTAATCTAAGCCAAGACGTTTTACAGTCAGGAGGCAGATGATGGCCCAGTGAATGACTCACACTCAGCTCAGCTTTCGTCAGTGGCATGGTGAGGTACGTGGCCTGCTCTGTTTCATATGTTGCAACAATCTGCGTGTGTGTGTGTGTGCACGCACAGGGCCATGACTGTCAGTGTTTGTGGACATAAATCAGTGACCTTCAGTAAGCTGTGGCTTTAATTCTGAAGTGAAATAAGTCCTGTGGAGCATCTCACTATATTCAACATCAAATGTTTTTAAAGAAGTAAAGGAGTTTCTGAGTTTCTGTTTCTGTTAGTTTGCATGCACAGTTTAAACGAGCTAAGGACGTAGTCTGACTAAGACAATCGATCGGACAACTTGCAGAGTCCGAGTAGCTAGTGCGTATTGAATCAGTTTCCTGTGAAAAAACAGTGAACGGTGAGATGGATGGATGAGGGGTAATGTATGTTTCATACCTGCTGTACATGTTAATCGTGATACAGTTTACAAGGAGCGCGGATCTTGTGGTTGCTGTGTTGTCCAAAGAAAGATGCAGTTGCCACCGCATTATGATTTCCAGCAACAGTGCTGCAGTTTATACGTCGTCTCCTTCTATTTCAGGGTCAAAAACCCGGGGAGGACATTTTGGTGCATGTGCAGACCCCAAGTCCGACTAAGCGCATACATGCAGGAGTAATCGGACTATGAATCGCATTATCCAGGTCTGTTAGTCTGACTAAGACTAGCCCGATTTTATCAGACTAAAGAGTTTCCATGACTGAATGTTACAGAGGTTCAATCTTTCACAACTTTAGATCGATGTTTGAACGCTCACTGAAAACAGTATCTATTGCAGTCATTTAAACCAGTTTTGAATGTAAATCACATGCTACGACAGACACAAGCCAGATGTTAGTGGGTTTAAGTGTTTGACCAGTGAAAATGTGCCTTCATAGAATGGAGGTCCTGACTTACTGTACCTACAGATATGTCTAACAACAGCATGGATGATATATCCTGTCCTTCAACCTGCTCGATATGCTTACTATGAGGCTCTAAATGCCAATGATGCAATTTAAGGAAGTGTAGAATTAGGGCCAAAGGTCTCTGAATTCATGAGATGGCTCTGGGGGCCCTGCAGCAAAGTGACACCATCCCAGCGGTGTGTGTGGTCCGAATTCAGGCTCCATTTCTTTTATTACCTGTGATGGAAACCATACGCCTCATCACATGAGACAAGGCGGGCTCATGTGAATGACAAAGAAGTGAGAGGAGGAGTGAAGACAGGATTGACACTGCCAGCTCTCATTCACAGTAGGACAAATGTATGTAGTAGAAGATCAAAACAGTTTAAAAAAAGGAGTTTGTGTGGAACCAAAAGGATTTAAAGATCTTATGTGGAGAGAAAGCAATGATGGATGTTCTGTAAAAACTGCCAGTGCCTGTCACATTTCATCCACAAGAAGCCAAAAACTTCTCGGGGACTGTGACATGGGCCAGATCATGCACATAAAAAATAGAAGTGGTGCTCGTATGACAGGATATCGGTCCCTGTGCTCTGTACCACATCCAACACAAAGCATTGTGAAACTGTGAGGCAACCAACATTATAGTATCCAGCAGCTTTCCAAGGCTCCATTTGTCTGCCACCGCACTGTGGGGGAGAGAGGCTAAATGCCCCCACATTAAGAACTAATTCTTCTGTCAAGATCTACTTTGATCTAAAGACAGCTTCATTGGGTTATATATTAAAAAGGACAGAGGGAGGAAATGTCGGGTATTTGTTAAAACCTTACATTTTCGTCTTTCAAAGTGGGCGGATGCAACAATGAAAAACGATGCTGTCACAACCGAAGGTCCATCTTGACGTCATGTGACATCGTAAAACGTCTGAGCTTTAAGGAGAAACACAACCCTGCAGTGTAAAAACAATTAAAGCTACTCTAGCATCTTTCCTTTGCGTGATTAACCTCATTCAAACAGGATCTTGCTGAGGTTCAAACCTACTTCAACAACTTCTAGCAGCACACAATGAAAAAGGAAAAGAAAAAATTGACTGCACTGTACTCGAGAAAAGTGAAATACAATACAAGAGTACAATATCAATGATTGTGCCAAGTCTTGACTAACAGTCATATTGTTCTGTGCTTCATAAGTACTAATTTACCAGCTCTTCACTGTCTTTGTCTGAAGGTGGAGCTAAAAGATGCTAAATGGCTCTGTAGAAATGGATGACACATCAGATTCAGGGGTCAAGTGACTCATTGACGCACAATTGTTTTGTGCAGCTTAACTACATAAACATAAGTTTGTAGATTCCTTTGTAGACTGGTTGTGGGGTTTTTTGTACAAATGATTTGCACATTTGAAGTTTTTTTTAAAACATGCGCCCAATCAACGCAGCACTCGACCACTGTTATTTTGGCAGATTTGCTTGTTGTTTCCAAAAGCCTCTTTCTTATTAATAATCAAGAAAAAAAAACATAAAACGATTACAAGACGTGTGTACAGGGGGTGGGGTGGTGTGTGTAAATCAAGCTTCAAAACGTTCACTGCTCTGATCACAGACAGGCCGTGAAGCGATGTTTTAACCCCTCGTCCCCATAATTTATTAATTTCTTCACCTCATGCTTGATGTGCATGGTAGGGTGAGTCATAATTGACATCTGAATTATTTTGTTCCACATACTCGCAAAGCGTCCGGTGTGCAGAGGCCTTAAAATTAAATTGTGTACTTCAGGTTACAAATGATGCAGATGAGAGCTGGCTATACTGACAACCCCCTCGTCCTACATGAAGAACGTCTCACTGACTGATTGTTAAGGGAGAGAAATAAACATTTGCAAATATTGTTTTCAAAGTGGCGGTCAGACAGGAACGCGGGCTGCGGCAACATCCACGGCCTCTCCCGCCTCTTTGCCCCCCGGTCCCTCCCACGAGCCCAGAGGCCCCCACTCGGACTCTGCTCAGACTCAGCGCTTGCTGCAGTTACACAAACAGGTCGTCTTTCCACAAAACTACAGTGGATCAACAACGGAGGGGAGCGCGGGAAAAGACTTACTCAGCGCTGGGATTTGGGGCCTCATGGAGTGACTCGGGTTTTAGTTACAAAGCAAACCATCAGAGTTTGGGTACCCCAAACATTGCTGCTCTCTAAGTGTGTGTGTGTGTGTGTGCGTGTATGGCCCACTGGTTGATGGCCATCCCATTAGCATCCAGAATTCGATAGCTACACCATCAGCAAAGAGAGTTCAAAGTGGGAAAGCAGGACAAGAAAAACAACAAAAAAAAGTTAAATTCCACTTGTCTGAACACTACAAGGACAGCTTTTAGGGTATACTCCAGAACCTTCCCACAGAGTTGGGTCTCAGCTGCAGAGACCTGCATCTAAGTCTTTCTGTCTCCAAAACCTCATCTGATCGATGTCAATTCTCCCGCTGGGTGGTTCAGGTGCCAGTCAAATTGTGAAAACCACTACAAAGAGCCACAAGGCCAAAAGAGCGCTGGCAAGTCCTTCAAACAAAAACAAACAACTAGATGTCGCCGATTGGAGAAACCCAGAAAATAAAATAAATAACATGGCATCTCAGCCCTCGATGAGCAGCTGGGATAATAAACCACAAAATGGTATTTGTGGCATGCCCTTCCCCAAGTTTTCTGCCTTTGGAAATTTTTTTATGGGAAATAAGAACATGCGCCACTGCACATGTTTTCCCCCACTTTTAAAGATCCACTTCTGTCTGTCGCACAAATGTTTTTTTTTTTTGTCTCCGTTTATTGTCTTTGACTGTTGCAATAAATGCGGCGAGTTCAACAAAAAGATCACGGGACACTATAAAAGAAGCTTTGAGTCCACGGGAAACATTTGAATCCAGCTGCAAACTCCCCAGCTTAAGCAAATACCAAAAGCTATAAATGCATAATACTACTCATGATGGCCACCACTTAACTGTTGGTCTTCCTACCGCTATTACACTTAAGACCAATTTCTCCAAAAGCACACAGTCTAGACCAGTCATGTTTCCTGTCATTTGTCCAAGAAGAAATTCATAGACACCACCCCATTTGTTTCGGAAAAACCTCAAGTTTTTCAATTTTATCTTGGGGAAGCGAGGTCTCACTGACAGTGAGCAGACTGCCCGGTTATTGTGCATGACATTTGCAACGTTAATCACAACACAGCCACACCCTCAACATGACAAAACTGTCAGGACTTCAGATCGCCTGGCTGTATGTGAGCGTGTAAAAGACGGCCTCCGCTCATTTTCGTCTTCTACCAACTCATTAATCAAATTCATGGATAACGTGAATAATAGTTCACATCGGCATTAGTTCACCTGGCCTGAGCGTGCAGGAAGCAGAGCGAGTGATCTGGTGCCCAGGTTGTCTTCAAACAATCTCTTATTGCGTCATCAAAATGTGAACGGCAAGCACAAGAAAATGTCCAGACTCGGTTTCTGGAGTTCATGACTGTAAATGGCTTTAGACTTAAATACAAACAGACTTCTTGGTCTTTCTGGATGCAAAGGCCACATTCAATTTTTATATATATGTGTAGTCGACCTGTCACCTAAATAATCTCGGTGTCACCCTAGTGATGGAGTCAGAGCCTGACACAGAGCAGCAGAACAACGCTAACCGATAACAGTCAGCAAAAAACCTCTCCATATGCCTGCAGTGACCGCCCTTGAACCAGGACCATGAGGATACAGTTAAATCTGTAGATTCATGCATTTATGCATGTCCCCGGGCAAACAGGAAAGTGTGATGTGTGTTATTTTTTTTTTATTCTGTGGCTGATCATATCTTCAGTCCATTTCCGCAAAATCTGACTTCCAACTTTGGAAAAAAAGAACTTGAATTTTGTCGTACTCTGCTCGAACAGCGTCTGAAATGTAAATGGGCTGGACTACAGTTCCTGTTCCGCTGAGGGTGCTGCCAGATAAAACCTTGAAGCAGTAAAAGAGCAAAGCAGGAATATTGGGATAAACCTCTGTGGACAGTTCCTCTAAAGATCATGCCCACATCAGCCAAACTCATCACCAGGTTGGCCACATCCACCACAAACGCTGCCATATGGACTGAGGAGGACTGGTCTTCACATCTTGTGTTCTGTAAAAACCCAGCGAGGGAAACGCGTTTCCTCTCCGACAGATCCACTCCGGACTGACATTTTTCTATCCAAAGCCGCAGGTTTTATGCTCGATACCACTGGTGTCGCTTGTGGGGAATGTTGGTATAACATTATGGTCATTGTGGAGAGAGCTGCTCTGTGATTTCAGGGTTGCTTGTAACAAGAAGCTCTATCATTTGACAGTGGCTGTGAGACTACAGAGGTGCTGTAAAATAGGAACAGGACTTTGTGGCCAAAGTGTTGACAGGTGGTTAAACAACCATTAAGAGGGTTTAAATTAATTTAGTCGCTTAATGAGCCCTTTAACTTTTATGCCAACTTGGATTGTATGCAATTTTGTTCATGTGCTATGATCCAGAAGTGGATATGATATATAAATTGTGGTTATATAATCGTAGAAGCAAGCGCAAAGGTAATTTTTTTGAACTGCTCGTTGGCAGGACCCTGACAAAAATAGTTCAAATCTTTGAAATGCTCCACAATCACTTTGTTTTTGCTTAAAAAGTAAAATTTCCACTGACGGGCAACGTGAGAGATTCCTTCAAAGCTGTAAACACAGCCCAGAGGAACAACAGTTACTCAGCTTACAATGGGATTAGTGATCAATCGCCCCATAAATGCATGGCCTACTCCCGCTTTAAACCTGCTATCGGCGTATTAACGTTAATATCGTGTAACTGGAGATGAAAATCTGGACAAAATGTGCTGCCACAGTGGAAAACGTCAGAGTGGGAAACATAAAAATTACGATCACTTGTTTGACTGGCTCAGCGCAATAATTCATATTTAATAGTGACAGCAAAGCACATGCCGAATGATCAGTTACACACTTTTCCCTCTGAATCTTGAGCAGCCTCCAAAGTCAACAGGATAAAGATCTTAAGTGGTGGAGGTTGGAAGATGGACGGCATGCTGGGCAACAATGGAAATGTCTGCTGTTGCAAGCAGCATTATGGGTGTTGGAGTTCCTACTGGGTGGCCCACCACATCTGTGGTCAGATGCGAAGGCGCGGCACGTCAGTCCGAATGACAACAAACCATCCTGTTCAGGAACAGGAGGAATTCCTTTTCTGCCAAATCCTGTTCAGACAGACACACTCCAGACGTGAGGGTGGCACGCTCTTCTACCTCAGAATTCGCTGAAGCCTGGGAGACGGAGCGGCAGAGGCAGCGTGACATGTCTGACATCTGGAGAGTGAATCAACGGCAGTTACCGAAAGTGCTAATTACCGCCAACCGCAAACACCAATGGCTTTAAATTATTCCGCACACACAGCTGTTTGCTTTGATTCAATGAAGAAGAGCTGGGGGGAGAAAAATGGTTGGAAGAATTGTGTCATCCAGTTGTTTACTAAATATCATTTAGGATATTTTCCTACAGCTCCATCGATATGTGGAGTAAAACTCATTGTAAGAGGGACATATAGTGGGCGACTGTTCAGGTTTTGCACAGGAATTATGAGGAAATTTCCCAGAATACATTTTCAACTTTGTCTTTTGTGGCTGGAAAATGTAAGTTTGTTAACGTCTCACTCTCCTCAACCAAAGTCCACAGAGAAAATCATCATTTTTGGCGTGTGGGGACACAAGAGCTACTGGTCTGCTACTGCCTTGTACACTCAAGCAGGTGTACATATCTTAGGCTAGTTGAAGTTAAGGTCAGTGCTGACTATGTGTCAGTGCCTCATACAACCAACACAACCATAAAATGTACTGTCCTATTAATCTTTTAAGTACCATATGCAGAATAAGCATTATGTAAGGTGCCAGAAAAATGAATCTCGTGAATTCACTGTGTCTGCAGTATAAGCCACACATGGAAAATGTGATAGTCATTATGCATCTGACAGGGCTTTGGATCCAAACACTATTCCTCCACACTTCAACTCCCCTTCTGCAAACCAGGAAGCTGAAGGTTGATCTTGGCAGCCCTCGCAGTCGTTTCCCCCACTTTCATTAACATTTTGGACTGTGAAGAGCAGATTTACTAGGTTTTATAACTTGTAGTAACAGAGGAGGCATTAGAATCCCCTGGTTCATTGTTAAAGTGTGTCTGTGTGTTCTGCTGCCGGATGGTGTTGGTGAAGTTTTAGAGTGCGTTTAGTGTATTAGTTTGTGCTGCAATAGTGTGTGTGTGTGTGTGTCTGACATGTGTTGTTTTTCACGTCTGAACCCACACATGCACAGACACACGCTGGAGGGAATACGATGGAAAGATCTGACGTAAAAAAAGCATGTTCCCTGCCACGAACAAAGAAGCGCAGCTCGCCAGACGTAAAAGAAAGAAGGCATTTTCACAGGGAGACATTAAAAGAATGCAGGTGCTTTCGAGCGCCTTCAGCTCACTCTGCCATTCTTTTATTTGATTACTATCAACGAGTCAGACCGTGTGTTTGAACCCCCCTCAAAGGCACTTATATGGAGGCGAAGCTGAACTCTAGAAACCCTCCTGACATCTGCATGTGGGTCACGTCAAGGACACTGGGGGTTATTACAGTGTGTGAGAGCTGAGGATGGGGGGGTGGGGGGGTGGCAGATGGGGTTTGCTGCTTTTCCTCACTCTTTAAAGGTGAGTCAGAAATGTCACTGACACAGTGATTGAAAAAAGGCCGCTAACTAGCAGCACATGTGTCCTGGCAAAAACATCGCCGACTGAAGCCTGCTCTTCGCATTCAGTGCCTGCAGCTACGTTACCAACGCTTTATTCAGCCTAATAACAGAGTAACACAGAGAGAGAGAGGGAGAGAGAGGGAAGGAGGGGGTGGAAAGTTTGGACAAAAGTTTTTTAGGATCTTTTTGGAAATCGCTCTGTGATGGTAAATCCATTTGTTGTGTTGGAGTTCCTCTATCTGTCTGTTCTGGAGTGAAAGATGCAGTCAGATGATTTACTTAACATGGCACTCGTCAATGTCGATTATCTCTCCTTGAGTGTGTGTGTGTGTGTGTGTGTGTGTGTGTGCACGTGCAACAGCTCTTGTGCCTCAGGAGCCGGTTTGTCAGGTGTGAGAAAAAGTTGTAGAATTTCAATATTGTGGCTTTGGACCGAGTATCAAAAGAAAATCTGTGCTACAAATCAGGGGCTTTGGGTTTGAAAGATGTGGACGTTAACCAGCCAGGAAGGTTCTACTGCCTCGTTCACATCATATAACAGTTATTGTAATCATAAGATTGTTAACATTGTTCGTGTCAGTGTCCAAGTCTGAATTACAACCAGGAAAGTACTTTCCCAGTCATTTTCTGAGAGTGCTGATGTGTGCCGACTGAAATAAAATCAAGGGTCCAGATTTAGTGTTATTCTGTAACACCATATTTTAACACTGCAGTCATACAAACGCGCCACTCATCCACACACACACGCACACACGATGAGACTGAAGCGTGATGGAAGTTGCACGAAAGCAAATGTAGTGTGCAGTTTGTTGAAGTTTAACGCAAGAACAGATGCCAAGACCGCAAACAAAATCAATCTGTGTGCCATGATTACGACATCGCGCTCCGCCACTGCTGCTTTCAGATCACAGATCTGTAAATGTGTAACGGTAGATTTGTTCAAGTGCATACATATGCAAAAACAAATCTTTGCAGGATTCACAACATTGTTGTTGCCTTATTTTGAGCTATAAAAGTGTTAGAAATTGTTGAAATTGTCGGTCGTTCTCTAGACTAAGAACATATGGAGCTTGTTTTACGTTTTACGCTTTTGCTTGTGCATGAATTGTTTGAACCTAAAATCAATTTGTTTTTCAAATGTGTAGCTTTTTCAACGGCCAACATCTTGCCGTTGGCAAAGAGACGATGAATCAATTGCAGTAAATTTGTCCAATATGCCATTTATCTTCATGAAAAACATTATTTGTCACAGTTAAACACTTGATTTGAGCGACTCAAGTGCCCTCCGAATTATACTAGAGTGCAACATGTGTGTGAATGAACTGAGTTACATTCCACCGGTGCTGCTAGTCACCCTAAAATGAACATCAGAGAGCTTGAGAAGAATGACGTGTTCATAAATTTCCTCTGTGATCTGCTGCCATTTCCCCCGTTGGCTGCGTTTCTTTGCACTCAGATCTGTTGGATTCCAGGTTGAAAGGATTGAATTATAGCACAGATAAGTCGCCAGTCTAAATGTCTGCGAGCTTCTAGTGGAATATGAAACACCACAGCACCTACCAAACAGTTATTTAACCGTGCACGTGAGTGCGTACGCTCTTAATGTAATGAGGTGTGTGGTTTGAGCTTCAGATAAACACGTCCAGCTGGATCTTATACCGTTACAACTGACTCCCTTTTGCTTTATCTACTACCATCACACACTCACAGGAATTCTTATCTCCTCATGGAGAACTCCTCTCTTACTCCTCCAAGCCCATCCATCCACTTCCTGCTCTGCTCTTACGACCGGCTGCATCTCCTCCACCTTCTCCCACTTCCTTTTCCACTCCCTTCCCACCTCTGGGGATGAAATATTGTCTCGCTCGGTGGCCCCTGCTCTTCTTGCTCATTCAGCAAAGTCGGTGTTATCTCTCTTCCCGTCTGTCCCTAGGTTTGTAATTATACCAAAACCAGATTTAAGGAAATCCCTCATCTCTGGTCTGCACATTGTCTTCTGGTTCACACCCTCGAGGCTTTGGTTTCAACAGCTTTCTCCTGAAAATTCTCCTTGTTCTGTTAAGAGAAAACTAGGCTTAAGCCTGACGTGAAACTGAGACACAAGGATTGTTTCTGTAAGCCACCGACTGTTTTCTAATCACATTAGACTTCATTGTTTCTGGCTGTTTGCTTGGGAAATATAATTTGTAGCGCTGGCTGACATTTTCTTTTGCGCTCTCCCACAGAAAAACACACTGGATGTCCCCGGGACTTTGAAAATATTATTTTTAAAACAAAACTATCACGTAAATAAATAAAGCTGTGTTCTGGCTACCAGATTCAGACGGTCATTACACTGGAGGGAACAAAGAAGTCAATATACAAAGATAAAACAGAACATTAAAAAAAACATTAGGAAGTGCCAGAGGTAAAAGAAGTGCAGCAAATGATGCGGTCGACAACATTTACTGAGGCATAGCTGTGAAGACCACCGAGACAACATGGAACACAATGAGACTGTCTTGTCCACAGAGGATTTTCCACCAGCATGTCTCGCTGTTATCGTGGAATTAATTGCTACTTTGAGCTGCTCGGAGCAACCGGCTTAGTTAACTCGTTAGCTTCCTCACCGGCGATGAATCGTGAGCTAAGTTATCATTAGAAAGATTCAGCCTGTTCGCAAATGCAACCTACAAATGATGCAGCCCCTGAAATTAACTATGGCTCTTATAATGTGTTCACACTCGACACAGGAAATAGTGTCAGAAGACAAAAGGAAGTAGCGGGAATATCGAGACTGTCGCTCTTGTACACAAGGTCACTATCACGAGAGTTTGATGCGCTCAGTTGGTTTGACAAATCATGTCATCTGTCATCTCTCATCAGGTGAAGTCATTAAATGGGTGAATTTCAGGCGTCCTAACGCACAAAAATTCGCGTTTGGTGTGAATGCAGCATTCGACAGTCCGCACTGACGTTTTTTATGTTAGCTTGAAACAGCTGCATTTTGGGTAAAATGTGAGTTCAGGACACAGCAGGGTGATTTATGTGCATTGTTTTGGCTCTGAGTGCTGTTTCAGTAAGGTTTGAAAAAGCTGAATTGGTTGTTAGCTTGTAGCATGAAGATTCAGACTCTACACAGAGTTTTGCAGCTTTGTTGTGGGTATTTTTTTGATATGCCGGTTTAATGAGCTGGCACTCATTGTTGTGTTTTGGTGAAACCGTTTAAAGGTCATTTAACACAGCTTCCATGCTAACAAAGTCACTAATGTTGGTCATAGCATTAGCAGCAGTGAGCCAACATCAGCCATGTTATTATTTCTTGCCGGAAAGTGACACGAAAGTTGACTCCAAGAGAGTTGCATTCACCCCATGCACATAATTTCACATTCCTCCAATTACAACTAATTGACATCACCCATGTTTTTCTATGGAGGCTCAGAATGTCACAGTGTGTTTGAGGGCTCAAGTGAAGCAAAGGACAAAGCTGTTGAGTATCATCAGAGACAAACAGAGCACTGGCACACATGCCTCTTTATAGTGGAGGGCCATAACGAGGGAACAAGCAACAGGTGTGGGGCCACAGGGAAAAAAAGAACAGGTGTTGTGATTTTCCCCTGCTAAAATGCTTCAGAATGAATTCCTACCTCTAAAATTCCTTAGTGCCCAATTTTATCAAATGGCCTCCACAAGGTAAAGCCCATATATCCATGTCTTTGTAGGAAGACTTTTAAATGATTTCCTATAAAGATTATGGGCTAAAAATGAGACCACTGCGATACTAAAGATTGTCTTGAAACACAAGGCCAATTTAAGTTCCTGGTTTTTTAACCAGATGAGCGCCTGAAAGTCAAAGAAAAAGGCCGTTTTACTGCGGGTGCGTCTCATTTCAGCAGATGACTTCAGTAAGTGCTTTGCCATCTCTGCAGCAGGTGGTTGACCTGCTCAGGTCAGGTTTACGTTTAACGACGCCTGTGTCTGGGGATTCTACAGGTGCTTATTGTAGTTTCAAGTTCACTTTAAACTAAACATTTAAAGGACATTACCTGGATTTTGGCCACCTGGGGGCAGCAAAAACAAAAGACAAGCACAACACACGGTGCTTTTTAGTCAGTATGGATAACTTTGTTTGCATCCAGCAGCTATGGAGCAACATTAGCATTTGTTTTGGCTGTAAATTTAATGTGAATTGTACAGTAGCTACAAAATACTTTACTATGTTCACAAGCAGTAGTGTAGTGTGGTCTACGAGTGTAGAGACGGGGTCAGACAAATGAATTCAGTTGTTACCATCATATAAAGTAATGACAAGCATAACATCTAAAAAATAAACAAATAACGAGCGTCTGCATAGCCTTATTGCTTATGAAGTGAACATAACAATAGTAACAAACACAGACATGGAGTGTAACATCCCTACTTTGTATAATACAAAGCCACTGCAGTTCCGTACAGCCGTGCTACAGTAGCAGAGCGAGTAGAGCTAGAACTGTATAATGGAAACACAAAAGAAATGTGAATGAAAGAAGGACAAAAAAGAAAACTTGCACCCAAAAATGGAATAAATGCTTTTGTACAGGCATGCTGTTAAATCAAAAAAAGCCACTGGTATGCAGACTGTAAAGAAATCGTTGTACTGTTTCAAAAGTGAAGACCTGCCACATAGTTTTTAAGAAATAACCAAAGGGGACATTTTTAGAAAACCACAACACAACAGTCCAAAGAACCCACAACAAAGTGCATAAAAATCCTCATCAGACACTTTGGCCAACATCACACAGCCTCTCATGACAGCATGTACTGTGTCGGTGCCTGACAGGCGTTGGCTGGTAATGTTAACACAACCACGTTAACCACGAGGGATGAGGTGGTGCGTGAGGTGTCACTATGACCCCCAGCTAACAGTGCCTATGAAACCAGGGAAAACCCAGCGGACCACACCGAGCCCCGGCGGTGCTGACACAGCTGGTTCCAGGAACAGACACCCCAGCTCTGTGCTTGGCTTCAGGAGCGTTCCAGGCCTTGCTGGAGAAACCATAACAAATGCAGGAAATAGATTAGTGCACTCTGGGTTCCACATTGGCCACAAACCTCCTGAGGCCGTCCTCTTGAAAAAGCCCACATGTGTGGGAACAGCGGCGGAGGGAGTGAGACCCCCACTCAGAGATCTGTGTAGATCCCAGGTGGACCTGCTGGACAGAGCAACCAGGTCTCCTTTGTTTCATCACAGACCCAAACTCTGAACGGGAGAGCCACAGTAAAACCTCAAAGAATTATTAAAGAGTCGTACGACTGTCATGCAAACATCGTTGGATGTCTCTTGTCATTTATATCACTTTAGACCGACTTTAGATTTGTTTTTGTTTGCCTCCTTCCTTTTACAGCAGGATGGGGGGACTTTTTTCTTATCAAGGGCCATTTCATGTTTTATAACTTCCTGCATGAGCCACACCAAATTAGTGAACACATATATCACGCTGTGTGACGGCTGAAACTGCTCCTCTTGTCATAATCTGTCCCCCATAATCTGTGGGAACTTTAAATTTTATATTATTTTTGGACCATTTATGCCACTGCGTGGACTTGGTAAAAGCTTGTGTATTTCACTTTTAGTACTGATCAGTACTGTTGGAAGGTAACTATAAACCGTGTTTTCATTTTTTTCACTCCTGACATGTTGTTGTTCATTTGTTTTATGCTCTTATCCCGCTGAGGTTTAGTCGACGTGCGCGTAGCTGCCCTGACTTAAGACTTTTCTTTCCTCTTTAACAAAGACGCGACACAGACTTTGTAGTGACAAGGTTTTTTAGTGACTCGCGGGTTTCATGGCTCGAATCGAGTCAAGGGCATTTATTTTTGATCGCCAGTGAACCGATTGTTATACCAGCTCTTGCGAAAGTTCAGCCAAAGCTCAGGTAGGTTGTGTTATTATTCTGATGGCCTTCTTTTGTCAACCCCCCACAGAAAAATAAATATGTTTCAACGCAGAGCACTGTGGAAGCAATTCTGTCCTGGCTTCAACTCGACAGTAAGAGAGATGAGATTACCATATGAACTCTCTCTCTCTCTCTCAATGTGCGTGTGTGTGTATTTCCACTTGTATACAAGTGAGTGGAAAAATGTGTCCCTATGCGTGTTAGTCTGTAAATAAATATACATGATGTATACTTGGTTTGGGTTGTGACAGTTGTGTAATATACAGAGTGAGAAACGGTTCAATCTAAAATATGTTTGTGTGTGCGTCCAAAAAACTTATAAACCATAGAGAGAGAGGACATTTTGGCAGGCCCTCAGATTCCTGTCACCCCTTAAATTGAGTTTTTGAGGGTTAAGACTTGGCTTTGGGCGTAGGGTTCGGCATTTAGTTGTGATGGTTAAGGTTAAGGGTAAGGGTAAGGGTCTAGGGAATACATTGTGTCTATGAGTGTCCTCAGTACTTGTACGTCCGCACATGCACCAACTCCTCCCCAAAGGTACTTTTAAAGACATGTGCAGTACTCTTCCATTTGTACGTGTGTGTGTGTGTGTGTTGATGACACGCATGATACTTACTCTTTACAGAACGGCTGCGATTTACAGCCAAAGCAGTGAAGAAACTGAATGTGCAACACCGTGCCTGAGTTTTATTACCGCCGCACTGGAGCGTACGACACTACTGAGATCAGAGATCGCTGTGTTTATCCTTTAACAATTCACGCAACTGCACTGACGTCTAAAGGGTTCTCGTTGAGACATTTGAGAAACAATGTTCTCAGAAGTGAGACCTAAATTCACTTCAGTCCTAATGCAATCTTAATCAGCAACAGAACACAGACTCTGTGTCTCTTCCGCAATTTGTGAACATTTAATTTTCAGTGTCTTGAAACATAAAATTGCTCTTTTAGACGAAAAACATTAAACTCTTAAGGTCTGTTTTTGGTTTCTTATTTCTTATTCCTATTACAACATGTATGACTGCTTTAGACAGTCCTCCTCCTCCCCTGTGTTGCCTCCAGACTCCGACACTGAAACTTTACTGCAGGTAAAACCTCATCATGATTACACACTACTGGCTTCACTTTTAAGAACTTCTAATTTATGTACTACATAATCCCTGAGACAAGGTCGGTCAGGCAGCAACTACAGAGGTCAGTCCAAATGAGAGACATTTACAGCTGATATCACACAGCTGGCAACAAGCTTGGCGTAAAAAGATTTACAGTCTTCACTACAGAGGTTTAAAAATAAGTCCTTGTCCTCTGTTGGTGAGGTGAGCAGTGTGTTACGCACAACTCTACAACACACCTCTCCATTCACGCGTCCTCAGCATCCAATTATAGAAAGGTATCAATAAGTATTGATAAAAGGTGGAAGGAGAAAAAAAACGAGGTATGTAGGGTAGTCACGGAGATGACGGACGGATGAAAAACGGACAAAAATTGAGTAGAAATGGGGCTTAAGACACATTGGTGTGGAAGACAGTGAAGACAGAACTTCTGTTAGTGTAATAATAGCACACTGATTCTGTGTAAAGTAATTTATTACCCATGTTCACTTTGCAAAACAAGCGAGATTAAGTGTTCTGCTGTTTCCGTGTGACATCATTGTCTTTTGAACTCAAGGGTTCCTTTATAAACGAGACACAGACTTGCACTATTTGTCCCGCGGGGAAAATGTAATGGATTAAAGCAAAATATTCCGAGAGGAAATAACTGTTTGTCCCCCCCCCAAGCACGAAGATTACCACGCTAATAGAGGGAGAGTGAGGGAGAGTGAGGGTTTGTGACGGTTTGCTTGAATGCAGCTCTGTTGCACAATGAAGCCTCTGGAGGGATGAGGCAGACCCATGGAGCCGACCCCTCCAAACAGCTGCCGTGTCCCCGCGAGGACCAGCAACACTCTGCTCAGAGTTCAGCAGCTCTCTCTTCCTACTCCTCCAAGAGTCAAGAGTTCATTTGAGTGAAGTTAAAAGTGAGGTGGATTTGGCCGCTCTCCCCCACTGTTCTCTAATCTAATCCATGCGCGGGACTCGCACGCGCTCACACAGAAAGACAAACAGGATGCCTCGACTTGTATGACTCGGATGAAAGGGGTTGTGTTTTTACACAGTGAGGCCTCGTCTCTCTTGGTGCCGGGTCAAACAGTGTCGTCCGCGGCCCGACGTCCACTCTTATGGGCTGTGGGTGAGCGGGTCGCACGGCTGCAGCGCTGATCAATGTTGAAACAACAGAAAAGTAATGGAGCGAGAGCGCAGTCTCCAAGGAGAATAATAATGATGATGTGTGAGTGTTTGTGCGACACAGTGTTTAAGCTTCGCCGTCACCTTTTTTTTCCACCAAAATAGACAAATGTAGCCGAGCAACTGCACAACAAACTGACATCACGTTCTTAATTTTTAAAACATGTCAGAATGACCAAAACATCACAAGAGGCGTGAGCTACGGAAAGGAGCGAACGGACCGTACTGGAGTTGAAAGAAAGGCAACGCGGGTCAGAGATGCTCATTTTAAAAGGGTCAGTTCCACCAAATTATAGCAAGGCATTTACATAAAGTATTAGTCATGGGAACGCTTTTGCTTTGGCATGAAATTCTTGACTTTTGTTGACAGTGAAGTCTGTAGACACTTTATCTGGAGACACATGTTGCGGTTGTATTTTTTGTCCAGTCTGACATGGGATTTTTGGGGGCTGATGCCAAGATACAACACGTAGCTCAGTGCTGACTATGTTGACATGAAGAAAAAGTGATTTAAGCCACTTCACAAAATGCTCATCCAATAAAAGTCTGCGGTATCTTAAACACGTGTTTGATTTTTTTCATCTCGTTTCATCAGTTTCACTATACCAAAGTCCATAGAGAAAATCAGTGATTTTACATCCCAACCAAAATAAACTGACTGCATAATTGTTTATCCACTACTTCCTCCATCAGTGAGTTCATATACATTACTTTGTGATTTCGGCGTTTGAAATCCTTTGCTCAGATTTCACTAAGTGACACACACTCACAAAACAAGGCATCAGTTGACAGATGTGTCTCACGTCCCCTCAGGGTTAAAACACAGATTTTCTGTATGGACTTTGGTGCAGGAGTGCAGCGTAGATTTTATAAGGTGAGTATTTTAAGTGGCTAAACTTTGTTCTTCCTTGTGACCCCACTGGGAACTTTGACTACAACTATTGACACAGAAGCACAATGTGGGAATGGAAAATAAAGCTCAAACCGCATGACAAGATAACACAAGGTAGTGGGGAAACGCTGTTTGTTTTTTGTCATTTGCATGAACGTCCCTTTAAGCGTTATCATTCTGCTCTTGTTTGGTTCACTAACAATGTACAAGTCAGCTGGGAAACCTTTAAAAAAGAAACTGCTGACGCTCCAGATGGCCTGAGTTCGTGGCTGCTCGAAGCTACAGCGGACAAACCAAATACACGTGTGTTGCTCCAAAACAATCAGATAAGCAGCACGAGGAGGACAATTTTGAGTTTGACTAATTCCACATTTTTGAGGTTGTCCACATCGATTGTGTGAGTCAGCGTTTGTTTGAAAGTGTCTCTGTTTAAGTGGATAAAAGAGAGAGGAGAGTTTCTCAATTGTCTGGATCTAATGAGCTCTGTCAGCAGTCGCTGGACCTCACACACTCACAGTCACTCACATTTACTCACATTTACATTCAAACCCAAAAGAAACAAAAACCACATGTGATGGACAAGTGAGTGTCAGCCCATCGTGGCGTCGCCAGTTGGTTTGTGAGCTGCTGTTCTGAGGCCTTGACGCGGTTTTAACCAGAAGAGGCCATTTTTGGATGAGAGGATGGAGGTGATTGAAAGAGTGAGGACTATACGTATGTGGACATCACATTGACTGCTGGAGAACGTAGCCTCTATCTTGGGATTTAATCTTTTTTACCATACAATATAATAACGTTCTGTCATTAAGTGTAAAATTTAAAAGAGATGAATGAAAATTAGTTTAAATTAGTTCAACAAGGGTGAGTTTTATTCAGATTTACTTGTGTTGCTTTACAGGACAGAGTTGCTTTTATTTCTTGGTCTGAGGTTGATTTTTTTTGTTTCACTTACGACAGATTCAAGTAAAGAATCCGTATAAAAAAATTATTCATATCAGCAAACAGCTGGGACTCTGCCTTCTTAAGTGCTGACAAGTAAAAAGACATCATTGCTAGATACTGAGTCTTCCTGTTACTTACCATGACACATCCTGGTTATTTGTAGATTCTCAAAAGTGACTTTAAACATACAAAATATAATATCATGGGACAATAAAGACCTAAAACTAGCTTCAGAATCCACAGAAAAATGTTTACTGCCGTTGATAATAAAGTGAGTCGCCCCCCAATGGTCATTCAAGAGAACACAGGTTTCATACATTTCCACATTGGCTTCACTTTGCGAGCCATACAGAGACCACATCCGTTTTTGGAGCTAAATATAAGGACAGGTGCTTAACTGTCTGCTCTCATAAGAAAAAAGAAAGTGTTTCTTTGGGGATTTTAATTATCTTTCATATTCCACTAAGTACATAGTCAAGCCCATACACTTAGCACCTTTTAATTCACATTTCATTTTCACAGCAATAAAACTTTTTTTGCGTCCTTTTTCCTCCCTTACAATTTCAGAGGAAGGGGGAAAAAAAAAGTTTTCACTCACCGAACCTCTTGTATCCGAACGACTGTACTTCCTCCTCGTCTGCAAAGTCGTCTGTGTGTGACATAATCAGAAACATATGACAGAAATAGGTCATACGCACGCAATTGCTGTGTGTGTATGTGTGTGTGCATGGGGGGACGACGACAGTGCAGTGTATAGACGTCCACAAACAAAATGAAACAGAAAGAAGGAAAAAACGACACAAGCACAAAAATCACAATGTTATGGTGGAATACAGTGTTTTCTGTTACAGGCAGAGTGAAGCATCGACTCTGTGTGTGTGTGTGTGTGTGTGTGTGTGTGTGTATAGGAGGTCTAAAGAACTGTAAAAGCCACAGGCTGCGGTTTCTCTGGGTTGTTGACAGTAAACCCTAATTACACTCTGTTACACTACGCTGAAGACTGGAGCAGAGCACAGAGAACATCACTGCTAATGTTAAACAGATGGGAGTGAACTGAGAGGAGGGATGGATGGATGGATGGGTGGGTGTGTGTGTGTGTGTGTGGGTCATGGGAGGCAGGGAGGGCTGAGGGTTGTTTGTTGGTGGGCGTTCGGATGGTACACGAAGAGCCAACGGGCCCTTTTTTCATCAGTGTTTTTTATTTCCATACGTCAGATTCATGACGTATGGAAATAAACTGGACTAAAAATTAAAGTGATTAAATAGATATTGTGAAATATTATACATGTCAGAATATTTAAATCCTATGGAGCCTGTTTGAATTATTAGTGTGACACAAAGAATCACACATTTTAGCCACTTAACACAAGCATCACCGTATAAAATGAATGCCTGGTGTGATATTATATGATATTGTAAGAATATTTATGCTGTTTTATTTCACCTTTTCTGACTGGAAACTTACATATAAGAACTGCCCGCTGCTCCTACATGAAAGTCCAAAGAGTTTTTAAACTTTTTTTTTAAGTTTGTGTCATTTAGGTAAACCTGAACAAAACATGTCAAGTACCCAAAACAAATCACCGATCTTGTGAGCTGTGAAGTTAAGTTGCCGATTTTCTCTATTTTGATGTGGTTTAGAAAGTGACACAAAGTTGAAATAAAAAGCGAGTGTTTATTTTATGAGTTGAATCTTTTGTTAAGTGGCTAAAATCTGGCTTAATGTGTTGTGAAAGTGAGCATCTGTGTCTCTAACTGGTTTCCAGCACAGTCCACACTCCAGCTCCACTACACTATCACTTCAAACTATCACTTGAATGAAACTTTGGTGGAGGAGTGCAGGTGGTGTTCACTGTCATCGTGCACTTTTGTTTCCTGCCTTTTGGAAACTGCATCTCTCCTTTATTTTCTAAATGACAAATGCATGTGGCAGTTTCCACGTTTGACACTGTGACGTTGACTAGTTGTGAAAAACAAGTGTTGAGTTTTATTTCTTAAAAGCAAGACGCAAGAGCAAAAAAAAAAAAAAACCCTCACTGAGTCTTTCACAACTTGTGCGCCACAGGGCTGTAATGTCATCCAGATGTGGACGCGCAGCGCAACACCACAACAATTACGCACAGAGTCAATCATGTTTGTATCGAAATCAAGAGTAAATAAAACTAAACACGTGCACGTGACTGTTACTCACCTTTCATGGCGTTGTATAAACTCGTTGAGGACCGTAGAAGAGATGAGGAGCCCCGTCACTTTGTGCGCATTATCTCAGCATCCAGTGCAAAGGCGTGAACTTGTTCCACGGAGAACCACGCGCGCAGACTTATGACAAGACAAGTAATGAAGCTACAAGTGTTTCTTCATGCCGCAGTTTTAAAGTCCCATGTTCTCTCTGCGGTGTCTCACAGCAGCTGAAGAAGAAGAAGGAGAAGAAGAAGAAGAAGAAGTGATGGTGATGTGAAGTTCTGCACTGAGGGAAGGACAAGCTGAGCTGAGTGTGTCAAGTTACACACGAGGACACACGGCACTTCCGGGTTCCCCTTTCAAAATGAAATACTTACGGTAGCGCGCGCGCGGGTTGTCAAATGTATTAGAACAATTATATAATATAAAACATTTATTTACATTTACAGTTCAATATTTAAAAAGTTACGTGCACTTTTAAAAGGTCCAGTGAGTAAGAGAATTAATAATAAGAAATAAGAGAATTTGAATTTTTGTATACACTACATATAAGTATGTTTGTATAAGAGTAAAATAAAACTTCTTTGTTTTTTGTAGCCTTGGAATTGCCATTTTATTTATACTTTGTCGAAGGGGCCTTGCTTTACGGAGGCCACCATCTTGTGCCGACATGTTACAGTGGCCTACAGTGATTGGAAAAATCAGTCAAAACTCGAAAGCGGAAGATTACTACACAAATGACGACAAACAATATAATTTCTGCTATGTGAGGGACACTGAAAAGTTGTGTCAATCTATAATCCCACCAGTAGATGTCACTAATTCTGACAAACGGACCTTTAATTTCTGGTTTACTTACAGTAAATACTTTACGTGCTGCTGTTCTTGAGAGGTGATTAATTGAAGTATTAGCCAGGAAAAAAACAGAATGTATGTATGAAATGTACTTTTAAAGTAAATTCTGCCCTTTAAGTAAAATACTTTTATTTTGACGACGAAAAGTCATCACATTTGTCAGCTTTGCGCACCCCACTACTGGTGTCCCACTCAGTCCTGTGCAGACAGACGTCCCTGTGCCCTCCTGCTGTGTCTCCTCCTGAAGACAGGGAGGATGCTCAGGCCGCTGTGCACTGCAGAGCCCGGGACGTCCTGCAGAAATACAGCCGGAGATGAGATTAAGTTACTGGGGGTTGATGGCAATCGTGTCCCCCGGGTGAAAAACCTGGTTCTCATTAAACTTAATTTCAAAGGTTTGGGGAGGTGGAGGTGGAGGTGGAAGGCAGCGACACAGTGACTTTTCTGTGCAGTTCCTGTATTTCTTTTTACACGTCTCATTTCCTTTGAAAAATATCTCTTTTTATTTCCATGTGACATTCCTTCAGGGTATTTATGCCTCTATGAAATGTGTAATAATATCTTTAACATGTGGTAAAGGATTTAGGGCTTAAAACAACAACACAGTAACCTCACTTTATTGTAAATACACTGTAAAACTGTCCCTGTTTAAGTTATTTTTAACCTGATGTACAGAGACTGACAAATACACTACTGAAGATATTATTTTAATGGACACTTAACCTGAAATAATACAGCATGTGTGTATAGCACTGTATCTGCTATAGACCAATAATAGCTGATAAAATTGATCAGGCTCAAAGTAGAAGGTTAATTTAAGATTAAGATTAAGAATCCTGCACAGATTTAGCTGTTGTTGCTGCCTGGCATGTTCTTATATTCTTATACTGGATTTAATCTGAAATGGTAGCAAAATCAGAAGAACTGTTTTATATTGATTTTCACTTTGTCTTCAAAATGGCACAATACTGACAGAACCAAATGGTTTAAGAATAAAATATGTTAAGGACTTTTGTCTAAAAGTATGTAGAATGTGCAAAAGACTCACTGTTATCATCATGCACAAACAATAAAATAATATAAAACAACATGATAATGAAATGTTCTATGCAGGCGCTTAGTTTGCTTATGCCTTGCACAGGAGATTATTTATTTAGATGTTAAAAAAAATCTAATTTCTATCATGAAAAATAGGAGCGCAAACTTCCTACCAAGGCTGCATAGTTTCTCAATCTTAGCCGAACTTTAAATGAGGTAAAAATGTCTAAAACTCCACGACCTTTTTTGAAAGAGAATCCTGAATCTGATCTGTGTCTGAGTCACCAGCAAAACCTAACATTTTCTTCCATGGGCCATAACTCACATTCCCAGAAAATGTTGCCAGAATGTGTCTTTCCCTTTTTGAATCCTGCTGCTAACAGAAAAACAGACTGAAAACCTCCTCAGCGAAGAGTAATGACTTCATTCAAGAAAGGGTGAAATACATTTGGATGTTATTCCTTTATTTGTCAAATCCCTTAGTTTCCTCAAGATAACATGATATAATGTGTTTACTCAGACAGTTATGAAGTGTTTTTTTTAAGTTTTAAAGGTGCAGCCAAGACTCTCAGAAGTAGACTGATGTTGTACTGGTGACCAGATAATCCCAAACAGTCCATAATCTCTGCAGAGCCTGCAGATGCACATCACTGATCAAAGGCAGTAAACGACTGCATCCTCCCAGACTAATGAGGAACATACACACCACACTGATGCCTGCCATGTCTCCACAGTGCACAGGTTAGTGTCACTGGGTTACATGATGTTAATCTGTTTACACCCACCTCACTTCAAACCCTCTGATTTACAGAAAAACAACACACAGATAACACACACACACACATTTCTCTGAGCCCTATCATGCTCAGATCTGCTTTTCTTCTGTCTTTGGATAACTGAGCCTTCAAACCCAAGCCTTGACCTAATAGCATGAATTTAACCCAGTCCACCACATATTAGATTCCAGAGCAGCCTGAGATGATAAAGCGACTAATTACTTGTTTTCCTAAAGGCTTCAAAACTGTTATTTTACTGTCGCCTATAATTGGAGCAGCGGGCCGGTCGTAAGGCCTTGGAGAGGGATCGTGCACGGAGAGCTGATAAAAAGCAGCTGAGGGTCAGGTATCTTACAGCCAGACTCCTGCTGCTCCTCACCCAAAAGGCTGGGACCTCATTTGCAGGGTCAAGGCTTTTCAGCAGTGGGCTCAGATTAACAGAGGATTGAGGGCGCACACGGGAATTCCACATTCACCACGCTGCTGCCATATTGAGATATTATGATAAGAACAGTGACGACTCAGATTGTGTGGAGGTAGATGCCAGAAAGTCAGGAGGCAAACAAAAGGAAGGTTTTTATACACTGTGGATGTATATGAGGGATGTTTTAGATTATATTTGTCGAAAAGAAACTTCTAAAAAGGCTCATTAAATTATATTTTCCCAGTATATACAAAAAAATGTCATAATAAGTTTATCTGTTGGTGATGAGGTTGTAACAAATAGTAAGCACCACCCCCTACTGGCAAAAACCAGCATAAGACATGACAGTGTCGTAGGAGTGTATTTGCTGCTTTATCTCATCTGTAGACTACATTTTGCTGCTGAATACTGAGTACTGAATACTGAATACTCTCACTCTCTTCCCACCAAAGTCCATAGAGAAAATCAGTGTTTTTAGCTCACAGGGACGCAGGAGCTGCAGGTCTACTGCTGCCTCAAGTATGAAGTTAGTGTTAGTTTAATCGGAAGGATTTAACCAATTCAAACACCAAAAATCATAAAATAACCCATTTGAAATGACTGATGGAAGCAGCGGTGAATAAACAACTCCTGCAAGCTGTGGTGGAAAATTGTTGATTTTCCCTGTGGACTTTGGTGTGAGAGAACACGTCACACAAACTTCAGAAAAGGCTGTTTAACAGTGAGATAAAGCAGCACACATATTCTTAAGATACTGCAGATGACTAATTATAACTTCACACAAGTACATGCATACAAGATCTCAATGACAATATGCTTGATTTGTTGATTTCCTTGAATGATTTTACACATGCAGTCCTTCTTCTCCTGTTGTGACCTGCGCTGCAGAGCTGAGCCTGTGACTGAGACCATGGCAGCTCTCTGCAGGAGGCCTGGCCTCACTGATGGAGATTAGAGCAGAGAGTTTGACCTGAGGAGAACTCTAAAACAAATGACTTATGTTTACCCTTCATGTATGTCTCCCTTTATATCCATATCTCTCTCTCTCAATTTGTCCTTATGCTCTTGCATTTTCTTGAGTCTCGTGGTTTCATAGCGCACAGTTTTACAACTTTCTAAGTAAGTACTTTAGTATTATCACGAGTTCTGAATGATTTTGAATACATATCTAATTGCGATTATTCTGTCAGGATAATATTTAATCTAAAAATGATATTTTGACACACACTGTGCCTTTAAGAAATATTGCGCCTCCTGTGATTTTGATAAAAGTTTTATTATAATATTATAGTGTAAGACTGATTATACTAAACATGCTTGGGATATATTGTATAGATACAGTCTACATAATCTATAACAGTTGTGTTTTCATTAAAAACAAGAAAACTGAACGACATATTGTGGTAAAAGCATTTTTCCTTACTTTTTTTAAATTGACATATAGACCTATGTAGGGCATGTTAAAAGCATAATGTATGATTTAGTTTAGTTAAAATCTCTTCATTTCATCAAATGTTTAACATTGTTGATTATTCGTACCTTTGCATACACTTTTCCCCAATGCCTTTCTTTTCATTTGTCTGAATAAATGCATTTAATTCCGTGTATATGGTCACTGGTCACAAAATATTTGTTTCTCATGAAAAAAAGTGACTAATTCTCGAACCTGACTATACCTGACATTCATGTTTGGATAGATGTCGCCCTCTAGTGGAATGTTAAAGAATATATATTTTTAAAAATATAAAAAAAAAAAAAAAGATTAATATCTTGTCATTATTATCATTTATTTCTATAATTATAATAAAGTATATAGTCTGAGGCTCTGTAGCAGAATAGTCTGTACTCTCTGCCTCTTTACAGTCTCTGTTTGCTGCTGATTCTTCTCCATTAAGGCTGAAAACTGGGGCTTTTGGTCTTTTTAAAAACAAAATCGATCCACTAAGCCGTCTAACTTTAATCAGGATTAAGTCTGATCCAAAAACCTCACGTGACATTTCACTGGGTTTGTGCAGAGCTGCCTGCAGGAGGGGGAGCAGCACGTCCAGCATGTCCTTGAAGACATGAAGGAGGAGATAAAAGAGCAGAGGCACACACACGGAGGCCCAGCAGTGACAAATATGATTAAAAAAATAAAGATGGTCCTCTTCAGTAAAAAAGAATCGGAATTGCAATACATTAATCTAAGAAGATAGTTTGTGACAGAACCATTTTATGGTATTTACTGCCTCTATCTATCTATCTTTTCCATTTTCTATCAAATCCTCATTATTTGGATTTTTTCTACGAAAATGAAAAAATATCCAAATATACTCCTAATAAAATCCCTGCTGAATGAGGCAGATGAGGGTGAAGATAATCTGGAGCTCTTGTAGACAGGGGGAGTCATTTTTGTTATCTTTATGCTAGATTATTATCTCTCAGGAAAGTATTTTAGTTTTTAAATGACATGAATATCTTATGTTGATGGGAAATCTTAATAACATTTTATTAAGTAAATATTATAATCAATAGTTGCCTAAATTAGCCTACATATGACACATATAATACATGCTTTTAAATTAAATTTTTGTGTTTCTGAATGCTGTGTAATCACCAAGTGCCCTACTGGTGACCTGAGGTATTACATCTCCACTAGTAAAAGTAGGTACGATATTTTGGATTATTTCAAAGTATAACATTGAACTCTTATATTTAAAAACAAAAAGCACAACCACAACATTTCCACAAACATTTTTGTTTTAATTCAAAAGCAGCGGCTCAGAGTGTTAACAGTTAGAAACAATGCCGCTATATGAGCGGTTCATCATTTTCCTAATTTTACATAAAAAGGAGTGGGGACCACAATTAGGATGATTACGTTGGACCACAGGTGTCAAACTCAAGGCCCGTGGGCCACATCTGGCCCACCACGCAATCATATTCGGCCCACAAGATAATAAGTCTTTCCTGCTTTTCTTTCTCTCTCCACTGACTCACTGATTAGTGCCACACTTATCAAGTTACCTCGCCAGTAAAATAAATAAATTAAATGTGGACTTTTAATTTTAAACAGACCCAGAACCGAGGGGGGTTATGAGGGGGCTCAGGCCTTCATTTGTAAATTGGCTCCCTCTCTTTTAGCTTTATACATCTAGTTAAAAAATGATTGAGTACAGCAAATTATTAAAAAGCAAAGATACATGTGACTACTGTGCTGTTCTACTGAAATACAGCAGAGGAAATTAGGCAAGACACATGGAAATGGACAATGGAATATCACCTGTTGTGAACTTTTTGTGATTTGACCTCATCTGGCCCTCGACTTGGACTTGGACCCCTGCTTTTTTAGACCAAGGTTTTTGGGCCTGTGTCTCCTTTTCCTCGGCCAATTTGGAAAACTGGGTCCAGACGTCCCCTGGCCATTTGTGGATTTTTGGTCCCCTGTAAAGTGGGCAAACTTTAATTTGCACATTTCAGCAGCCACAGAACTTGAGATAACTTTAGAAAATATGGTAAAATAGGTCAAAAGTAAACATAAATATAAAGACAGAAAGCCTCTTTCTTTCCCTCATTAAAATTCAGGTTTTCCTGTCTCATCTACATGGACCAACACTGGGTGAGTTCATCATGTTAAAACATGTTAGAATATTAGTGGAAAGGAAACCAAAGCATCTACTTGGGACGATTGTGCAATACCTCCAGGTAGTGACATTTGGATATCTCAAATTAGTTTGACTCCTATCTCTCAGCAAATTTAAGAAAATCATAAACAATGTGGTGACAGAGGCCTGTGGGTATTTTTCTTAATCAAGCTCTGATAATTTGAACATTTTTAAGACAGGTTGTAAGTTATTTTCGTTATTTCTGTGTTGACACCCACAGGCCTCTGTCACCACAATAAACACTTTGAATCTTTGAATATGTGCAAACAATATTAAAAAAATAATACACAGATGAGTATTTTAGAGAAAAACGAATCACTATGTTATATACATCTACCTATGAGTGGAAAATGTCTAAAATACTTGCATGTAAACGGTTGCAAAAAGACTTTTACCCGCTTTCCTGAAACTCTCCCGCTCTGTTTGATTTCGTTGGTCCCGCCTCCTCTGAGTTCCGACTCAGACAAGTAGGTCTCTCATTCGATTGACTCTTCAAACACAACAACAACAAACCCAATTGGCTGTTCGTTCTTAAGGGCGTTACTTAAAAACCCGCGGGGAAGCTCAAGCTAAACACATTGCAGCTGGTTCTTGCATAGTGAAGTAGTCTTTCCACACTTTAGTCCACAAAAATGCCCGCCAATTCAGAAGTCCACACCGGGAAGAGCGGTCAGAGGACGGGGCAGTGTGCCCGTGCAGAGACAAGGACGCCGGGTATTTCCTGTGATGAACGCGGGTATCTGGACCTCGTCCAACACATTCTGCAGCAGGGTCACACAAAGGGAGACCGAACCGGGACTGGAGTCGTCTCTGTATTCGGGGCTCAGGCCAGATATAGTCTGCGAGGTGAGCTTGGTTTGACTTAAACCTCATTATTCTTAATATACTTAAAAGCTGCAGTTCATTCATTAGTTCATTCGTTCATTCAATCAGCGTCTGGCGCCAATCGTAGTTTACATAAAGCGAAAGGCGGCAACATCCTGGTCTATGCAGGTCACGATTGTATAACACATATTATATATATATATACACCGCGACCGTTCGGTGGAGGATAAAGCGGTAGATAATGAATGGATGGATGGATGGATAATATGTGGTTCTATATAAATTAGTGCGTGAACATCTGTTGGCAGGAATAACTGTCATTATTTTTTTCAGATGAAAATAATTTCACCTACATTTCTCACACTGGCCCTTTTAATCTCATTAATATAGAGCCTTTTCAATCTGGAAATGTAAGTCTTTGTTTTGTCACCATGTTCTGCTCAGTCCCCACACCAAAGTCCATAGAGATTATCTGCAGTGTTGTACAGGAGAGAGAGGGAAAGTTGTTAAACTTCAGTTTCCAGTCAGAAAAAGGTGAACAACACACAAACAAGAATAAAAGTCAAGTTTTAATATTCCACTGATAACAGGTCAGTTTTGGGGTCATTTTACCTGCTTTATTCAGAGTGAGTGAAGTATTCTTTTAAAATATGCAAAATGCATAACACATGTAAAAAAATATAATCAGAAACACACTATATGATTCAGTGTAGATAGTCATTTTTCAAAGTAGTTAACTTGGTAAAACAAGAATTTTTATTTTTGTTTTGTGGGTCAAGGATGAGTAACAGAAGAAACGAAGTCTTCCACTTTGTCCACCAGGGGTCAGAGACGAGTTTATTTTCAGCTTTTGAAAAATTATCTAGCACAGCTTGGTCAGACTTTTTGTGAATTAAAAGAAAACATACACTTGAGTGGATTGGTACTGGCTGTAAACGTTATGTAAAATATCCTTTTTCCCTTTTTCTTAGATCAATTTCCATTGCTGACGACAAAGAAAGTGTTCTGGAAAGCGATCCTTGAGGAGCTGTTGTGGTTTATTAAGGTGATAATCAATTCATAAGCGTTTTTAAATATTACATTTCCTTGTCAGTTTCCAGTGTGATTGGTTAGATATTTGACTTATTAATACACAGCCAGAAATAGCTGACTTTGTCTCAGTTCACATGCAGCATGCATTTCTGTCAAAATGACTTACATATGGTGTTTTTTTTTGTCTGATTCATAAGGGATCAACAAATGCCAAAGAGCTGTCGGAGAAAGGGGTGAAGATATGGGATGCCAATGGGTCTCGGGCGTTCCTGGACAACCTTGGGTTTACGGACAGAGAAGAGGGCGACCTGGGACCTGTGTACGGTTTCCAGTGGAGGCACTTTGGCGCAGAATACACAAACATGCACGCAGGTACGGTGCACCAGAGTCACACCAGGAATAGTACTTTTGTTTGTTTGCTTCCGTAGATGCATGTGTGGATAAATCACTTCTCTGCTTTAATATTGATTTAAAACTTACTTCCGTTAGCTTGACATTATTGCCCCGGGTGTTTCTTGAGCCTTATTGTTGATCCTTTCTTCAACAGATTACACAGGACAAGGTGTTGACCAGCTACAGAAAGTCATTGACACCATCAAAAAGAATCCAGAAGACAGACGGATCATCATGTGTGCCTGGAACCCCAAAGGTGCCGCAGATATTTAAACATTTATTCATTACAGATGGGAGTAGAACTCTCATTAATCATACTTTGTTCATGGGCAAAGAGTCAAATTAATAATTTGCATATGCTCTTCATTTTTTTTTTTCCAGACCTGCCCGCCATGGCTCTGCCGCCCTGTCACGCCCTCTGTCAGTTCTACGTATGCGATGGCGAGCTGTCGTGTCAGCTATACCAGCGCTCTGGTGATATGGGTCTGGGAGTGCCTTTCAATATCGCCAGCTATGCACTGCTCACCTACATGATCGCCCACATCACAGGACTCAAGGTAAGAAAGGATTCCTCTAACGCTGTGCCTCCTTAAGTTGATGACATCTTCAGTATAAGTTTACCATTTTATCTCACAGCCTTTTCTGACTAGAAAGTGAAGTGTGTAAAGTACTTAAAGTCTATATTCAAACTTTCTAATGGACACAGCGGTGTTTGACAACTCTTCTGCCCGTGTTGTAAAACCGCCAATTTTCTTGTGACAGCTTATTATACAATCACACTTCATTACACCCAAAACGTTTTTTTTGTCTGTCCTTTCAGCTTGGTGATTTCGTTCACACCCTGGGAGACGCTCACATCTACAACAACCACATCGAACCTCTCAAAGTACAGGTGAGCAAGTGAAAACCATCATTTTTAAATCTCTCTCTCCATTTCCTACTTGATTTGAAACTTACACGAGCTCCTCTGTCTACACTTACAGCTGCAGAGAGAGATACGTCCCTTCCCCAAGCTGAAGATCCTGAGAAAAGTGAAGAACATCGACGATTTCCGTGCAGAGGACTTTGAGATCTGTGACTACAACCCTCATCCTGCCATCAAAATGCAGATGGCTGTGTAACAAGACGATAAGGGACAAATGTGGTGCATGTCGGAGGAAAATGTGCTTCGACAAACTAATGGGAACTTGATGCAATCTCTTTGGGTTACGAAAGCCTCTAATTACAGTATATTGCATTCTTAAAGATATAATCTACACTGTAACTGGTTATTCATTTTGCTTTTTTTTAATTTTAAATGATTAATGTATTTCTGTAAATAAAGGAGTTCTATTTGTTGTCGACTTCTGTTGCATGAATTTCTTCGTGTATCAGGAGAGCAATTAACCAGTTTACCAAGTGTAAAATTGAAATCACAGCTGATTGTTTTTTATTATAAATTAGATTGGTCTAATTATACAATCTTTTTTTTGTAGGTGACATGATGAAGAGAAACTCCTCACTTCATTAGCAGCTTCCATTCTTCTCCTTCAGGGTACTCGTGTCTTTGCACCGATGAGTCCAACATCTCGCAAGAATAACCGGGATCCTGTGAGCAGGAGAGGAGTAAGAAATAAGTGAGACATTCATTGTAAAAATGGCCGTAATTCATTTATAGCTTGTGTTTGTACCTTTGGGGGCATGTAGTGTGCGTCTTGAATCACCACGGGGCTGGTGAAGTGTTCGTGGAGGTGGTCCACGTATTCGCACATCCTGGGGATGAAGGTATGACGATGAGCCAATCACGCGCTGAATGGTTTAAATAGGTTAAAAGAGACACTCTGCTCTCACCTGTTGTCGAGACTGGCAGACACGCACACGTAGTCGAACAGGATGAGATGCTGGACGAGCTCACACAGACCGACTCCTCCAGCGTGAGGACACACAGGCACTTAAAGAAAGGAAGTACGCGTCATGTAACCAAGGTGTGGACACTTCAATATATACATGAAAGTCTGATGAATACTTGGTCTGGCCAATTAAGGGAATTAAACAATTTGGCAATTTGATTTGAAATATTATTCAACCTTAATGAAAAACATTAATTTTCCATCCATACATTTTCTATTTGTAGTTTTCAGCGCATGTAACCATTAACCTCGTCTCATTTCCCCTCATTACTCGTGCTTTGAATGGACAAAAAATCAACATGAACTCAGACAAACAAAAAGATTAAAAACGAGACAAAAGTACCCAGAGAGTGCAAACCTTTGCCTGTGCTGCTCAAAATATCACCAACATCTAACCATAACTTTCTGATTTATGCTGCTCACAATCAGTCTATATGTTTTTATTTTGTTTGTTGATTAACTGCAGATAACTAACTCCTTTCTACCCTCCTAACAAGGGAAAACAAAAAGCTGTATATTAACACTCCGTTTAAATGTTTAACTAAACTCTCACCCTGGAACTTGTGGGCCATCAGCAGCACAGCCAGGTTTTCATTGACGCTGCCCAGTCGACAACTGTCGATCTGGACAAACTGCAGCGCCGAGGCCTGAAGCAGCTGCTTGAACATCACTCTGTTCTGACACTGGAAAAGGAAAATGTCACGTTATTGATTCCGTCAGCCAGTGAATGTGTTACTAAGACCAAACCTGAGCGCTGACCTGCTCCCCAGTTGCCACTCCAATTCCAAGTGGAGCCAAAGCCTGCAAAAACAAAATCTGGCACCTGTGATCTGTGATAAAGGCTGGAGGGATTATTGATCAGGTCTATCAGACTTGGGCTGCACAGCTGAAGAATAAAAAATGACTGCGCTAAGAGCAGAACACAGCACGATGTGACCATCGTCTCATATTCTGAACATGTCTTCAAACATATGATCTAACCTTTGAGATTGTAGCGTGACCCAGGACGTCATCTGGAGACGTGGGCTCCTCGATCCACAGAGGTTTGAACTCGGCGAGCCTGGACACCCGGCTGATGGCCTCGGCTACGTCCCATCTCTGGTTGGCGTCGATCATCTGACATTAAAAAAAACCCACTTTAAGTAACAGGAGTTTCCTGAGAAGTTGTCAAAACAGTCTCACAAACTCACTAAAGTGTTATTAGGTCCGATCATTTCCCTGATGAGTCGACACCTGCGAATGTCGTCCTCTAGGTCTGCGCCGACTTTCATCTTGAATTTGGTCCAGCCACTTTTAAGTGCATCCGTGCAGAGCTGCAGACAAACAGCCGTCAGTTAGAGGTCTATTAAGTAGAGGTAGGTCATGTATTTAATATCACAGAGACCTGTTTGAGCTGCTGGTCTGTGTATCCAAGCCAAGCACAGGAGGTGGTGTACGCAGGATAACCCTTTTTCAGCATCTCATCCTCTGCATACAGATAATAAGAGCAGTCATACACTGTAGGAGCTTATTAGCAGAATAAAAGCACTCGTGTTTCCAATGAGGCAATTTTGAGTCACATAATCTCATTTAGCCAAGTAATGCAAGACTTCCTTTAATGCACTCACCTCTCTGCTGTTTGCCCGCCTGTGCCTTCATAAGTATATCTGATTTAGAACAGACGAAAAGAGAATTTAGCTGTGACTGTGCTGCACATGTAGGGGTTTCTTGAAAGGTAAGGTATGGTAAGAAGGGTACAGTCAGGTAAGGTACACTATGGTGTCGTCATGTAAGGGATGGGAAGGTAAAAAAAAGGGTACAGTTTGGTAGTGCTGAAAAGTGAATCTTTTTCAAATTAAAATCTCAATTTGAAACAAAGCAAATTACAAATCACAAAGGTTGTTCTTCTTTTTAGTCTCAGATTGTTCTATGCTTTTTTTTAAAAAAAAAAACAAATGCTCAGAAAGCGCAGACCTTTAAGGCTTTTACACTTTGTCACCTGTGTTTTATAAACCGGCACCTCAAACATTCACATTTTGATCCACTGGATCCAGATGACTATTTCTGTATAGATCTTTATCTGCTTATACGTAGCTGTTAACACAAAATTCATTCATTGCTGAGATAGTTCAGATACACAGCCTCACCTAGAGCCTCCTTCTCTGTCAGCACATCAGTGATGTATCTGAAGTCGATGCATGACACAATCTGCTCAGGATCCTAACGTGACAAACAAACACACACAATGTGTGACATTTCCTGCTGTGACGACACTCAATAACAAATCTTTGACATCTTCATTTCCTGGGTCTCACCATGTCCACGAGCAATTTCCATAATGGCTGCATGAAAAATGATGACAACAGGCCGTGAGTCACTATGTGTTATACTTGTGCAGGGAAATTGTGTATTTTCTCATCATCATCATGTGGACGGCCTCACCTTGCCCTCTGCCCTCGCCCACAGGTCCCACACGGCATTCAGAACTGCAGCTGTGGCCAGCTGGATCACTCCTTTCTCTGGCCCTAACTGAGTCCAGCAACACAAAAGATTCACCACTAACCTTTAGTCCCCATTTAAATATTCATTCTTTCATTGTCTACTGTTTATCCTCCACACGAGGGTCATGTGGGAGTTAAATAAGGGGCATGTCAGCTGTTGTGGTGAGAAAACAGTTTCGGTTTCAACATTAACAAGACCCTTGTTTTTAGTAACTGTATCCTGGTGTTTTGTGTGAGGTCAGGTTGAATGGTTCACTCATACCTACATCACTTTGCACAATCCTTCTCCAGCTCTTACCCATCTCATCTGGTCATCGCTGGTCAGGAGGCGGTAAAACGCACGGAAGTCACTCACGATCTCCTGCAAACACTTGCCGACCACCAGCGCAGACAGGGCTTCCACAGCACACACCACTGCAGGAACAATACCCAGGACCACACAAAATAAACGATAGCTTCACAACACAACACTTCTCTGATACTTAAATATACCGCTTCATATCAAGTACACTTTTTTGTTATTACACGGTATATGATTTATTACATTTTCAGTGTGAAGATTGTGTTTTGTTAAGTCATTTTGTAATGCTACATACACTATTTCCTCAATTCCTCTTTAAGTGACTACCCACTTAAATCCAGATCCCCCCCCAAAATAAATATTTCTCTTCCCTGTAATATAATGCCCTATTTTTTTATGATCCACCACATTAGATACCAAACATTTCCATGAAAATGTAGGCGGAGGAAGATCATCCTTGACCCATTTCATTATGATAAGACATTTAACCACTTGTGTTGTTTAACAGCAGGGAAGACAACACACTGACTCCTGTTGTCGCTGTACTAATGTACATGTAGCATGTACATGCTTTTTTTGTTGTATTCCCACATGCGATTTATTGTTAAGAGTTAGTGTAATTGCAGTTTTAAACAAACTTCATTATTTTTTTGATTCAAAACCTCATTTGACAGACTAAAAACAATTGATTAACTGTTTAATGTATTTAGTATTTATTTCTAATTCAAAATATTCAAGCACACTGCAGTGTCAAAATGCAGATTAAGAGGTACTCGATACAGGATAAGTGACCACACACTAGCAATAGAAACAGGCCGACACCAACAGACCTGGCAACCAAGGTTGCCCTAACCCTAACCCTTTGAAAGCATCCCAGACAAAGCAGCATTACAGTTTGTCCTGGGAGAGAAAAGTAAATGCACCACGCTCGCAGCACAACATGTGTCAATCTGCCAGCGACTGAGGGACAGCCAGTGGACAAGAGAGAAGAGCAGCTAACCTAGTGAAGAGCTACTCGCTGTATTTACTACTCATAATATGTGTGTTTATACAGATATTGTACATAGTGTATATAGTGTAAAAAAGAGTGTATGAACAATGTTGATAAATATGTGCTTTGGCAACGTAAGATGCACGTTACCATGACGATAAAGACCCTTTTGATTTGATTTGACGTCCAGTCCAGCAGGTGGCAGCATTTCCTACAGGTGGTGGCTTTTTTTTCTCTGTTTTAGCAAAAATGTTTTGAAATAACAATTTCAGCTGCCATTTTTCTTTTATTTGTCCAGCGAGGACACGGATGTTAATTAATTACAGGTGGAGCTGCTCCTGCACCAAGACACACTGATTTAAAAGCCTTTGTGTACTTTCCATGACGTGGTACATTGCACTCCTCCCCTCTGAGTCGATCTATTTGGAATGTTCCACTTCCTTTGTCGGAGGCGGAGCTTCTTCTACGCAGAGAGAAACGGGAGGAGGACGGAGCAACTGTTGCTTAAAAATGACCCACACATTTCTTAGATCCTCTGTTGACGCTCTGTTCCCACCTGCTGTTCACATCCGACCACAGGTGTTCAGATTACACAGCCTCTTTTTACTCTTCACTGTTAAGTCATGGCTTGTTTGTCTTTTCTTATTACCCTAAATTCTGATGATAATGTCCTCATTTAACTATGCTTGAAAACACATGAACTGTGCCTTTAACTGCAGCTGTTTGCTGATGTTCAGAGGACATGATGAGAAAAAGCAGTGTCCACTTTAAAGTGCTTACTGCAGTAAATGAGAGAAGAAATGTGAGGAAAATACATGAATACCTTTTTATTGTCAACTATATATTGGTCCATATCAACACGGACACTTTTATTTTGAAATTCTACTAAACCACTGCTCCTGAACAGTTTCTTAACCTGCCCCCTAATGGCCAGACTAGATACTCATTCTTAACAGTTTTAATGGTCAAGTGACATTTTTTGTTTACTATACTATATTTGGACATTGTTTAACATTGTTTGACAATTTATAATTGGACAGTTTACTAAATAATATACATGTTTTTATCATGACATACTATACTGGGACACTTTTAGACAGTTCATAGTTTAACTTTTTGTTGACATTATACTAGGATATTTTTGACAGTTAATATTTGGACAGTTTTTGACAGTATGACGTCATACTATATAAGTATATATTTGACACTAAGTCAGTTTTTTAAAAACACAAACATACATGGTTAGACGTGATCGTGTGTTTGCTGCGGAGCAGTGACGTCACATTAGCAGTAGCAGGTGTAATCTAAACACCTGTGATCGGATGTAAACAGCAGATGTGAACAGAGAGTCAACAGCGAATCTAAGAAATGTGTGGATCATTTTTAAGCTGTAGTTACCGGATGTTTGTTCCCGCTGCTCCTCGTCCTCTGTCTCTGCGTAGAAGAAGCTCCACCTGTCGAAGTGGAACATTCCAAATAGATCGACACAGAGGGGAGGAGTGGAATGTACCAAATCATGGAAAGCACACAAAGGCTTTTAAACCACCTGTAATTAATCAACGTTCAAGTCCTCGCTGGACAAATCAATCAATCAAATCAAAAAGAAAAATGGCAGCTGAAAGTGTTGTTATTGCAAAACATTTTTGCTAAACAGAGGGGAAAAAAAGCCACCGCCTGTATGCTGCTACCTGCTGGACTGGACGTCAAATCAAATCAAAAGGGTCTTTATCGTCATGGTAACGTGCATCTTACGTTGCCAAAGCACATATTTATCAACATTGTTCATACACTCTTTTTTACACTATATACAATATGTACAATATCTGTATAAACACACATATTATGAGTAGTAAATACAGAGAGCAGCTGTTCACTAGGTTAGCTGCTCTTCTCTCTTGTCCACTGGCTGTCCCTCAGTCGCTGGCAGCTTGACACATATTGTGCTGCGAGCGTGGTGCATTTACTTTTCTCTCCCAGGACAAACTGTAATGCTGCTTTGTCTGGGATGCTTTCAAATTCGATGTATTGTTGGCAGACTTTGGGGAAAAAACGAGTCTCAAGTCTTTGTATGTGTGGCAGAGTGAGCACTGTCTGTCTGTTTCGGTCTGTTTCATATTAATAAATGAGAAACAAGAAACGAAAAAAAGAATTTGCAAAAAACAAATTTGGGCTGTCGTTTGTTTTGTTTTTTTCGTTTTTGAGAGCAAAATCCATTTTTCCGTATTTGGTTCAATACAAAAAAAGGAAAAGGTGGCGCTGTTTCCGTATTGTCGTATATTGGTTTTGTCAGAAATACGGATTATACTTTAGTACCCTGACCAATTTTGGTTTTTATATGTAATTATTATACTGTTATAATTCAAACAAAGATATGTGCGTAATAAGCCAAAGAATTGGTAAATTCAAACTTCAGAGATTTGGTCAATTCTGCTGTAGGAAATGGAAATTCGGAGCGTTTTAGTTGCACCTGAACGCAGCACCAGCACAATCATGTTGTGCTGGTAAATATTGACTCAAGTTCACCATACACTGATTACACTGTCTGAGTGAATTCATGTTTTCTCACCAATCTCGGTGCCTTTTCCTAAAGTAAAGGTGAAGCCGAAGCCTCTGAGTCCACAGTCCGTGTCGAGGACAACATAAGCGACAGAGTAATCCGGGTCTGTGTGCTAACGTGTGGACAGAGTGATAGGGAAATCAGGCTCACGCACGCAAACATTCGCTTGGTCTCAGTCCAAAAATGTTTTAAATAGTGTTCAAATAATATTAAAAACAAAAAATGAAAACCTACGAACCATGGCATCCGAGCCGTGCTGCTCCAAAGATGTGGGGAATCTCACATCTTTAACCGTCAACTTAACTATTGTGTGCGCCATCGCTGCACTCAGTGGACTGTGTTTTACTGTCCCAGAAGTGTCCCGTGACATCGACCCCGCCCACCTCATCATTTAAAGATACATTTATACGAGCCCGGTCAGGGTCATAGTGAGACATATTTTTAGACCAAATCTTCGCAAAAAATTGTTTGTTCCAAACAATCTAGATAAAAGAAGCTAGAATTGTCACACATTGAGTTACGATGGTACATTTTAATGCTGATAAATAGGGATTACAACTATTATGATTAAATTATGTCTTGCCATAATTTTTAATTTAATTTAATTTAATTTTTAATTTAATTTAATTTAATTTAATTTAATTTAATTTAATTTAATTTAATTTAATTTAGAATAGAGTGTCACCTGTAACAAACACATACAATAAAGCAAAGGTCTCAAACATGCGGCCGGTAGGCCACATGCAGCCCTCAAACTGATCCCACTGATTCCAAACTGATTTGTAAATAAATTTTGCTAAGTGTTAACTATATTATTAACTTATAGTTTCAGTGAAATGTCATCACAAATATCATTATTGCAATATCATGATGGAATATCGTGATGTAATTGTGCGCCCACCTGTAAAGTACACTTGCTTTTCCCCATAAAGCTGGACTTGTCTCCACTTGACCGACCCCCTCCTTTTGTGGATGCTGGGTACATGGGAGATGTTGGTCTACTTCTGCATTATTTAGTATGTTTGTGTCACTTGGGTAAATCTGAATGAAGGTTTTCAAACACAGAAGTCACAGAACTTTTACCCAAAGAGAGTTGAACTTATTGCTCAAGGCAGCACTGCATTTTACTCCTACTGCATGTGCCATGATGTTAAATCGCTGATTTTCTCTATAGACTTTGGCGAAAGTTTGTTCAGGTTACAAACTGACAGAAACTTCAGTGTCCAAACAGAAATGGCTGCCTAATGGCAACGCGAGCCTGCAAACATATGCTTAGGACATTGTAGACTTTAACAGGTGTGGATTGTATTGGGTGAGTGGCTAAAATCAGTATTTCCTTGCATCGGTGTGTATCTCTGCAAAAAATGCCAACAAATGAAAAAGAAAAGGATAGGGTATGTTTTTTTTATTGTACAAATTCTCCAGATCAGTCTTCACCCACTCTCTCCCTCACTAATGTAACACCATCATGTCAAGATTGTTGTAATAATAATAATAATAATAATTATATAAAATGAGGATTTGATAATGTACAAAGCCCTTTTATACAAGCTAAGTTGTCAATGCTCCAGTTTAACACTGTCCTCATGAGTAAATACAGGAACACAATGCACTGTAATAATAAAAAAAAAGGTAATCACAGGCATACAAATAGTTTTTGCAGAGTATAGTTTAGTTCAGAGTCTTCAACAGTCACATTGTAGAAAATAAGATGTTTGTTTCCAGCTTTGGAGGCTGTTATTATCATTCAATGTCTTCAGAAGCCAGCAAACAGTGTCCGACCTCGCAGCTCTGCAGGACGAGTCCATGAGTTCCATCATTGTTTAATTAACTGCTGCAAAAAACCTGGTGACACATTTATACAAACCACACTTGAGATTATAAGACAGACATTTTTAGCACACGTGACCGGGCGATGGGTGACAAACCTCAAACGAAGCTGTAGATACAGGTCCATATAATATGATTAAATTCTTAGAAACATTAGAAAACAAACTACGAAGTGACGCTCATCCTCTAATCACCCTATTTAAGAAGGATGTAAATTGCACTGTAACTGATGAAATGTTGAAGTGTGATCCTCACTATCAAACGGACTGCGATAATGATAAACCCTGTCTCCTATTCGTTTATCTCCATCTTCTTTCTCACAAAGACTTGATCATTTGGAGGAAAATTAAAGTGACAGATCCCCACGTTAAAACACACAGCCCTCTGCTCTCCTTCTTCTTTTATTGCCCCCTCTGTAGTGAGGCATCATCACAGCTTCTTTCACAGCAACATAACTCCGTGTCCATGTGCCCATAGCCGAAATCCACGTACACATTCTGTACACGATCAATAAATCCACACTAAAGACTTGTGTCGTACCATGGATTGACGCGAAAAACAAGGACAGGATAATAAAAAATCAAAAATAAAAATAAGGAAAAGGTACGTAGTGGTTCATGCGACCGATCATCCCACTTTGCAGTCGACTTCTAACAGTCACACATTATTAGCTCCTCCACACTGCAGAGTGACAGGCTATAGGTTTTCTCCGGGCTGATATTGTGGCTCTGTGGCGGTGAAATAGTCTTCCAGAAAAGACTGCAGGTACTCGAAGGTGGGCCTCTCGTCCGGCTCCTTCTTCCAGCAGACCATCATCATCTCATGCAGCGACTCGGGGCATCCTTGGGGGCAGGGCATGCGGTAGCCTCGCTCCACCTGCTCCAGCACCTCGCGGTTCACCATACCTGAGGAGGAAATGGGGAGTTTTTTGTAATGACTATTCTCTTTTTAGGATTATTATATATAAAAAAGACGGTTTTCCACAGTTCAAATCCTGCATATCCCTTAATAGAAACGGGCTGAATCACAATCATACCTAAAGACAATACAATGGTAATAAAAGACAATATAATACTAGACATAGAAAAGTGAAAAAAGGGAAGCTCAATCGAGGAAATGTCTGTTATCTTTTCTGTGGTTATATGAGGTACTGACTTAACAAAAGGCTCACCTAATAAAAATCTATACAGAATAGAATCTTAAAACTATGTTAACGCCAATATCTCACTGTTACAAAGTCTTTACCTATCGGGGACTGAAGGTTTTGGACCAAATATGGACCAAAGTCCACAGAGATAATCAGTGTTTTTAGCTCACATGGAGACAGGAGCAGCTGTTTGTGTTGCTCAGGCTAATCCAAATGAAGGATTTCACCAAAGTCACAAATACTGCACTCACTGATGTGGGCCGCAGTCAAGATGGACTATGGTGTGGAGAGTGAGGGTTTTACAAAGTGACACAAACTTTAGTTCACTGCAGTCAGGACATTCCAAAATTATTCTTTAGGCATCACATCTACAGCACATCATACTGCCACTATCATGTTTCTACACCAGGGGGCCCCAAACTCAAATGACCTGGGGGCCACTGAACATGTCATCTGCTCAGGAGTGAGTAACCTAACAACATTTCAAAATAAAAGTGATTGTGTTGACATGAAATGATTTATCATTTGTCATAGAATTGTCTTTATGGTGCAAAATGAATCTTTTCATTTAAGAAAACATACATAAATATGTCATTATAACTCAATACTAAGTGGCAGGGCCACATGAACACGACACAAAGCTACAGCTTATCTTAGAATAATGACTACAAAGGGGGTAAAATCATGTCAGAGGCATGCTTAGTGTGTGGAGTAGAAAAAACAAGTTTTTAGCATTTTAAAGAAACCTATATATCTTTAGATATATTTAAATATGTAAATAGTGTAACTCGAGTTCAATATCATCACACTCAGTGTTCCACTTTAAATACAAAAGTGCAAATTAATACTAATACTAATACTAATACTAATACTAATACTTTTGTGATTATAGGGTTAAAAAAACAGATTTTGTGTAAATAACACAACTATAATTAATGCAATTTATATATATGTTACATTTGCATTTAAAATCAAATTCAGTTTATGGCCCCATAAAGGCTTGGGGCCGGCCCTGCTCCTGAACATGAACATGCATGAAACATGTTCAATCTGTCAAAAATAATTAAACTGTTGCAGCTATTTTAACCTCGGCTTTGCAATAATTCCTCATTCCTTTGGTCAATTATAAAAATGGTTGTAATTATTTGCTGCCAATGCACTAATCTATTAATTAAAAAGCGCTCATCAGATAAAAAGCTGATCTGTGTGAAAGTAGCGCAGGACTCTGCGGGCACTGCTGCCTGCAGAGTCCTGCAGAGTCAGTCTGGCAGATGGTTATAAAAAAAACAAAAAACGAGTGGTGTTCAATCTCCTGATCATTCCCTCACCAGATGGTCTCATCTAATCTCAAATGTGTGCGTGTGTGTGTCAGTGTAACTCCTGCAGAGGCATAAACCACCAGCACAAACAATGTCAGAGAGCTTTCCTTCATCCTCTGATACGAACAAACATGCAAGCGTGACGTCTGCTCACAGACTGAAACCATGATTCACCCCGCCATAGAGTTTCACTGTGTCATTTACCCGGGTAGGGAACTCTGCCTTTGGTGACAAGCTCAGTGAGTAAGATGCCGAAGGACCAGACGTCTGACTTGATGGTGAAGCGGCCGTACAGTGCGGCCTCAGGTGCCGTCCATTTAATAGGAAATTTAGCTCCTGGGTGAGAAGTAGAGAGGAGAAGAGGAGGGTGATATGATTGAACCACACACACACACACACACACACACACACACACAGCAAGAACATGCAAAGCATACATTTCTGGCTTTATTTATAGGAAACCACAATTGGCCAATTGACCCACAGTTACATTAAAGAGAGTTTTACTGTTGATTACGTCATAAGACTGTAGGGCTGCAACGATTATTCCATTATTAATCCATTACTAAATTCAATGCCAGCTATGTTGGTAATTGATTAACCCTTAGTACACAGATCTTCTTTTTTCCATTACTATGTTAAAATATAATATACAGAGGCTATAAGAATCTGCAATATAGAGTGTCTTATATCCTTTTTTTCCAGTACAACCTATAGGCAATCTGATGAAATTATATATTTTCTTTTCATTTTCACCCACTATGTAAACACACCTGAGCAAAAACTGCTCAAAATTTTAAAAATCATATTGAATATGTGAAATCTGGAAATACATCACCGGTCAAAGTTTGCTCGGCTCGTTTTTATGAACAAAAATAAAAGACAAATTGTCTATTTTGTGAGTTCTCCAGTTTTTTTAAAATAATAATAATAATAATAATGATAATATGAAATATAAAATTAACTCAACAACAAATGAGGAGAAAAAAAAATGCATTTTGTAAAGCCTGAATATGTGACATATAAACACACACCCCCAGGATGTCCATATAAGGAGTTTTGTATTATTCCCACTGCAATTTACCAATGGTGCACCTGCGGCACAGATCTGTGCCGTGTGAGCACTTAATTGGTTAATTGGTTTGACTGTTTTAATAATTAAATGTGAATATTTCTGGCTAATAAATTCACAGAGAAAAATAAATATCTAATATCCAAATAAGGAATGTTTTGTGCGCATTAACACATGATTTCATTATCAACTAGTGTATTTTCTTAATAAATGATGTTAAATGTGTTAAATTGTGCAAATGGTGAAAGTATGGTCCTAAAATGACCAAAGATATTCAGATTCAAACGTAACCTTTAATCAACACAATACCTATAAACAGAATATTTGAATCTGAGAGACTCAAACGTCAAAGCTTAGATAACCACGGGGAGAGAATATGCAGAACACGGCAGAGGTGAATCCTCCCGCCGTGTGAAAAGCACAAATTATCAGAAGGAAACTGGAGCATCTGGTTTCCACTATCAGTCTCACTCACCGTGATAGGAGACAACAGGGAGTCATGCTGCTCTGCTCATTTCTAACGTCTCACACCTCATTCAGCCATAACTCCGCATGTATGCACCAACCTTGTCTGGCTGTGTACTCGTTATCCTCTATCAACCGGGCCAGACCGAAGTCAGCAATCTTGCACACCAGGTTTTCCCCCACAAGAATGTTGGCGGCGCGCAGGTCCCGGTGGATGTAGTTCATCCTCTCGATGAAAGCCATGCCGTCAGCGATCTAAACACAAAACACAACATTTCCTGACTGCCGCTTCTGGAAATAACAATTTCAGCCTCACGTGCGCGTCTAACATCAAGCTCTTTGTCAGGAGGAGTGTTAAAGTCAAAACTGTGCCACATCTGAGAGAGGGAGACATGCTCACCTGAGGGTATTCTTTTTTTTTTGTCAAATTGGAAGTTTAAAAATAGAGCTCCAAACTTAAAGCTGCTGTCAGTGACATACTTCAGTTAAAATCTGGTCTATATTCTGACAGACATCAATGATTAGGAGTCTCAGTCTCAGGGCTCACTGAGCTTCTTTCCCATTAATTCAGTGGAAATACTCAGCATGTGTGAAAGAGGGTGAACCAGCTGAAAGAATGCGATTGACTCCATTCCAATTGGCAGTGGTGTCTTTCACCGCTGTGTCATCTGTGTATGAATTGTGCAACAGAAATAATGCAGGAAACAGACGAAGAAGAAATAAACGTGTCCACTGAGGTCTTTCAATCCCACTAATGGAGATTGTAGCTGAAGCCAATTTTAACCCATTTCCACCGGCCAAAAACACATTTAAGCCTGAGATTTAATGGGGTTTTTCGACCAGTGGGAATAAGATACAACTTTTTGACGGTCCCTCAACAATTTATCCAATCCAATCATTCCGGGTAATAAATGGCATGAGGGAGGGGTCAGGGGTTCATCTCACCTTTGCAGCCATGTCCACCAGCATGACGAGCTTCAGGAATTTGCCGTCACCCTCTTTGAGGAAGTCAAGCAAGCTTCCTATATGGAGAGGTGAGAGGTCATTAATGCAGATGTGAAAAGTGTGTGTGAGTGAGCTGCATACCAATATACTGCTAATATTTTAACGCCACCTGGTCAAGCTTAAGATTACATTAAAGGTACAGTAGGTAGAATGTTCAACACAATGTAAATCAAGTGATTTGAGAGATCACAGTGCAAATGAGAGACAGAGAGAGAAGACCTGCAATCCTATTGGCTGAACATAATAAGCCAACAGTTCCTTTCAGATTGAATAATACTTTTTTACATTACATGTCATTTAGCAGACGCTTTTATCCAAAGCGACTAACAAGGGAATTGAGTATAATACTTCCAAAGAAACCTAAAAAAAAGGAAAATAACTCTGACAGGGTGCAACATAAATACAATAAAAAAATCAGAGTTCCAGAGAAGGGTTATCTATCACAGGTGGACTGTTCCTTTTATTTTATTATATGTGTGATTTTCAGCTTACGTTGTTATAAAACGTCACTATATTTTATTGTTTTACTCTATAAAGTATCCTCTTATGCCGCATTAAAGGCTAATTTGTCATTTTTTAAATTTGATCCATACATATAGGAGGAAAAACAGAAGTTCATGACATCATATGGTGGAACTGCAGGCGTTTAGACACGCATTCTGTCTCTCTCTCTCACACACACACAGAGGCATATGTCATAGAGTTAACATTTACAAACACATAAATCTAATTACTCATAAAACCCTGAAGGAAAAATAAACGATTTCCAGCTGAAGAAATTCCTTCCTTCAAAATCGACGGCAGTTTTCAATTAACCATCCCAGTTTCAGGCCTCGAGGAACAAGAGGGACCTCCGAGGTCTTTCAATCTGTACAGCGTATTAATTAATAACACGTATAAAATATACATGTTTTCAGTTCAATGTGAGTAGATCATACGTCCCTGACTACTGTGTCTAAGAAAAACAAACAAAGCAGCATGATGAGGTCTGTGCCTGAAAGGTCCATCAGCTCACAGGCTTGATGCTGCTTTGTTGTTCTTTAAAAATAGACCTCATCAGTGCGGTGCTTCTTCTGCAGCTGCAGTTCCGGTGCTTTTCAAACATCTGCCTTCACCTTTGGACATGTACTCCGTGACGATGTAGATGGGCTCCTCGGAGACCACCGCGTACAGAGGCACCAGCTTGTCGTGTCTGAGCTTCTTCATGATCTGAGCCTCTTGGAGGAACGCCTCGGGCGACATGGTTCCCGGCTTCAGCGTCTTTATAGCCACCTTAGTGGTGCCGTTCCACGTGCCTGCAGTAAGGGAGAGAGAGAAGAGCCCACAGACCACAGTGTTGTAATCAGTGTCGTTCACGGACGAGGAGCAAGACAATATCATCAATTAGCTCTTGTAATTGCGCCGACATGTACTGTCATGCGTGAGATCTCTCTCTCCGTCTCTCCGGGATGAGCAAATACGAGGTCAAGAAGGGACTAATAAATATGGAGCCGGAGCTGAGACGACCACGCTAGATAAAGGGGACACAACAAACAGAGGAAGCTGCTGCAGGAAGTGGATAATTCCCCAGTTTGGACTAAAATAGACAAAATAAATATCGGCTTCAGAGTGTTAATGTGTGCTTCATTTAGGTGGTGTATGGCGTCTGCGTTTCCTGTAGAAGTCTGGGCTGATTACAAGCCTGTTCAGACCTGGTATTAACATCCATCCCCTTTTGGGAACTCACAACTGCGTTACGTTCAAGTGAAAATGAAAAATGGCTGACACGCGGTTCAACCTCAATCTGCTTCTTGGGTAAAACCAAGTAACAGCATTTTTTACAACATATTAAGTATAAGTAGATAAACCATTAACCTTTTGTACACACTCAGAGACCCGTGTAATCAAAATGATCTCCCAATTTCCCAGTGGAAATCACGACGTGAGGGGGCGAACTCGTATTTACCATAATTCTGATAGCATGTGAAGGTATCCATAGACTCCCATCACTGCATGTGGCCACATCTTATTACATTTGTGAAAATCCGTCCATTGTATGCTGGTTTTTGTATGTGCGTATGGTTTATTTTGTGTGTCCAAACTCTGTTGTTTGTACGTGTTTACTTTCTGTTTCTCTCTCAGCACCTCCCATCTGTGCGCACAAATGTCCGTCTGTCTGTTCACTCAGCTTAACACACTGGTACAAATGTGCCACAATATCAGCAACTGCCTGTGTATTATCCAATCTGATTGCCAGACAGACACAGTATGGGCCATACTGCGGCATACTGTAGAAATATTAGCTAAATAAAGTAGAGTTTGTTTTTATTGTTGAAGTGTACCATCATATGTACCATCAATTCATGGAGGTGTTGATGTTTGTTGGTGCAGAGTGAGTCACAATCTGTTTTTCTGGATGTTAATACCAGGTCTCAACGAGGCCTTTGTCATTTCCCCATCACCTCAATGTGAATGAATAAACATCTGTTTTCTACCGCTTTATCTGCTATTATCTGCGGATAAATAGTTTCCGAACACATCCGTGTGTCTTGTTCTTACCCATCCAGACCTCGCCGAAGCAGCCCTGGCCCAGTTTGACCTCCAGCCTCAGGGACTCCCGAGGAATCTCCCAGGCGTCTTTAGCGAGGCCCTGCGTCTGTGGCTTGACCGTGGGGCAAACTGTGGTCAGCCTGTGGCAAAGCCCGTCAGCGTGCTCTGTGAGTGAGTGAGAAACAGAGGTGGAAACATAAAAAAAAAAAAAAACACCCTCACAAGTCTGACTTTGAGTCTTTTCTATTAGCCTCGCCAAAATCACACTGAAGTGAAGCAGTGATTTAAACTCAATAAATCCCCCCTCAGGCTGAAAACGAGGTGGACGGCTCAAAATCATGAATGCATCATTAATTCAGAGCTGGTGCGGTGACACCCACGCTAACACTCTAATGTGGCTGCATGAAGTGACTGTGAGTAATTCTCAGGATGATACCTGGCAGTCTGCTCAACGACTGTGATGAATAATAAATAAGAGTAGAACAGAGGGAGCTGGAAAGCTTTGCACATCACATACAGTACCTGTGTAGTGTTTGACAAGCTTCTGTAACGTGTCAAACTGTGCGCGCGTGGTGATGTAGTAACCGCCGCTGTCAAGCTTGCGGATCTTGTAGTGTTTGACGTTGTCTCCTTTAACTTCATCCCAGTCTCGTATGGACAGGGAGTAAGCACCTGAAGGAAGGCAGAGAAGCATAATTATTATCCATCTAACCTTTTGTCATATATGAAATATCAAAATATCATATATAAAATACACTAGATTAAGTGAAAGTACATTTGATTAGATGAACAAGTGCAACAATAAATCGCATGTAAATGGAGTACAAAACACTTGGTCATAAAATCAGGTCTTATGTTGCTTAGTGGCTATTGTTATTATTTAAAACCAGAACTGTCCCTTTCGTGTCTATCCAGAAATTGTTGACATTAACTAACGGACGACATAAAAAAAAATGGTCACCTTTTGTAGTTTCACTCTCTCGCACCAAGTACGTTCCCCGATGGTTCCCCGTGATCAGCAGCAACCTCTCGGCGTCTTTGCGTCCCATTTTACCAAAATACCACCTATAAAAAAACATGAGGAAAGGGTGACTGTGGATCAAGAAGCTTATGAGCTAATAGTCCTGGGGCCTCATGGACAAAAAAGTTCAACCAAAAAAAGCACTTTGTAAATGCAACTGCACACATCATGGATCTCGATGAACATGAATCATGTCTAATTATGTTCCGGCGTACGATTTTATTGTCTTACAGTGAATTTATGCATGTCACAGTGTTTCCATTAATATATTTAATATATATATCGAGGTGAGTTTCAGTGTTTAATCTTGCAGTGTCTGCATCTGATTGAGTCAGACACAGAAATTTCATATTTGTGCATTCCAATGTACAGGTAAAAAAAAAGAAATCAGCCTATATATCCTTTTTGTTCATGTGCTCTGTTTGTAAATGAGGCTCCTGGTGTGGCACACTTACATGAAATTAGAGAAAAATGATTGCTAACTAAGACTATCCATCCCTCCATTCATCCATCTTCTATCACTTCTCAAATGTATGTATGTATGTATGTATGTATATGACTACTGCCAAAGGTAGATAAGACAACAGCGACACAGACATGGCGAAATTTAGGCTGCTTCATTTTTTCATACTTCATGGATCGATTATAATTCTCAAACTTTTTATAAGGACCACCTGATAAAATATTCAGCTTTTTTCACCAACGTTTAAATAGAGACTTTTCACAGGGGGCTCTCTCATCATCCTCCTCTTCCTCACATATACTTCCCACACTGGTATAGTGAGAGATGAGGCGACTGTAATTATTATTATGTGTTATTCGTTTAGCTTTCTACAAACTCTGGTCATAATTCCACTCCGATAACATTCCCTTGTGTATACAGTAGAACAGTCTTTCTAAATGTTCCTCCTAACACCACCAGAGGAAGCTCACGTACCACTGAGAACCATGGGGGTCTATAAAAGCTGAAAGGCGGCCTTGGGTTACGTGTCACAATGAACTGTTTCCCCCACACGTGCTTTTGTGCTGAAGGACGGCGTAGTGGAGCTACAACCATCGCTGTGCATGGAAATGTACAGATTAAAATCACATCATGCTTCTTCCAGGTCGTGAGGAGGCAGCAAATGTTGGTGTGTGTGTGTGTGTGTGTGTGTACTTTGATGCAAGCCACGTAAGATGAGATCATGCGAGTGTCATTAGTCTCCGGGTGCAGTTGCCGTAAATAAGAGTCATGAGGTTAAAAGACACAGAAACATGGCCTCACTCTTCAGCCTGGATGGAGTCAGCAGGAGCCACGTAATTGCTCGGGATGTAGCCCGTCTTCCCGGTGTTGATGGAGCGAGCTTCCCACCAGTCTCCCTCTCTGTGGGACGATGACAAAGGGGCAGATGAAAGACTCTTCATGTAAAAATTTAACAGGACAAAAGAAAGGGCTGGTACTTTAAAATGTATTATCAGATATTGGATATTGGACAACGCGTAAAGATTCCCCCCACCCCCCCGAAATCACTCATGAATAAAACATTGGGCTGAATAGGCTGCTGCCTCCTTGATTGTATGCTGGCGCCCTCTACAACTATTAGTTTTTTACGTGTATTTATTTTGCACAATAAAGAAAACATCTGCTGCAACATGAGCATGCAATTATGTTCCTTTCACGACATATAATGTCCGTATAAATAGACCAATATCATGAGTCTTTAATGGATATGGTAAGAATAGTTGATATTTGATGGGGAAATGTATAAAATGATACACACCTTATAAACCTCTGTTGCTAATGGAAAAGCCTTCAACTGAAAATGTGTAATATTTGAAATCCTTGTGTTTTCTATGTTTTATTATTCAGTCCACCAGAATTGACTGAAAAAGATGTTGAATTGCCTTTAAAAAAAAGTGATTCTTTAGCCTTTCATCTACTCCACATTACAATGCGATAACCTCAGGCTTCAGAACGCTGTGGAGCACGAGGAGACAAGCAGCAATCACGCGTTCACAAAGGCAGACACAGACTGAGCAGGTGCAGCTCAAAGAAGGAGAGAGGCACCGAGTGCACTACTCGCAAGGACACCTGTTCAAATCCACGTCCCAGAAACTGAAGAGATTCTTACGTATTGTTGATGATCTGGAAGCGGTCTCCCTTTTTAAAAGTGAGATCGTCTGACGTCCTGGCTTCATAGTCATACAAGGCCACGAAGAACGTAACGCCACCTGAGAAACACAAGAGCAGACCCATCTGTCCGTCATCAACAACAGCCATTCACACTCACACGTTCCAACCTACAATTTAGAAGTCTTTTTTCAAGTTAACCCCAGTATCCATGTCGGAGTGCCTGGAGAAATCACACACACACACACACACATAATAGCAGACAGACTGTATACAGCATCAGGAGGCAGCAGGTTTTTGTTTCTTTGCGCAACTGTTTAAAGATGGAAATTTATGGAAATAAGTGTTTCTTTCTTCCAGGTCTGAGAGTTCACACTGTGTTATTTGTTTGTTTGGCTTTTCTTTATTTAAATAAATACGTCTCCTACAAGGTAACACGAGTCTGACTAGACTCCACAAATGGGGCTTTTCCATGATACAGTTCCAGCACTAGTCGGCTCTACTCGTCCATTACTTCATAGTGGGCGGGGTCATCTTAGCACAGCTGCACGTACCTGCCGTGACGTCATTTAATACGTGACACAAACACAGCACTCTCTGGATCCTCTCGTCAGGCAAAAGAACACAGGAGCGTCATTTCTGAGGACAGTAGCCATGTGCATGCTCACTGTATCTCTGACCAATCAGTGGCCGGCAGTCTGTCTGTGTCACATTTTAGTATCGGCTCAGCTCGCTTCGAACCTCAACAGAGCAGGTACTAAAAAAAGCACCAGGTACTATCACTAATGTAAGAGCAAAAGAAAAATGAGTGGAGTCGAGCCAAGTCCTGCTAGAACTGTATAATGGAAAAGTGGCAAAACATGAATAATGAGTCAGTACATCAAACCAGCTTTAAAAGATTGTCATACAGTAATCGAGATCAGTCATTCCCATGAACTAGGTCGGAATCCAAAGATGAGTCACAAGAGATTTTTTTGGGTTGCCAAATCTTTTGGCAGAATCCCTCCTAGCCCTTTTCTTAACATGTCTGCAGTACACATCTGAGCCACATGAGGCAGATTGTTAATTTTTATGGTACAGTTACAGTTTAAAGCTTATTCCGTGATGATAAACGTTAAAGGATAGACCGCAGCTAAAGCGAGCCAAAGTGCATCAGCGAGGTGTAAGTAAAAGTGTATGCATGATGCTGATATAATACAGGGGAGTCAAACTCACTTGAGTTGAGGGGCCACCTCTCAAGTGGGCCGTACCACTAAAATAATACCACCATAACCTATAAACAACACAAACTTGTTTTACATTTAATGAAGTATCTTTTTACAAAACCTATTATGAACCAAACCAAATGAAAAAATAAAAACATTATGCCTAAATTTACCATTTACACATGTGCATTACAACTTACAGATCTACAAATACATACAATATTGAGTCACAGGTATCTGAAACTAAAAATAAAGTACTATTATCTAATCATGATGCCTCTGGCCGGCTGGTTCTGATGTAAACAATCACATAGCATGTTAATGCAACCTAACTGCATATACTTTCATACAGTATTTGAGATAAATGAAGTTGTAATTCATTATTAAACACTGGAAATGGCTGGTTTATATTCAAATTAACATTTGGTTTTACAAGAGGACAATACAAATTGATATTTTACACACATTTGCCACTGTCAATATTTTTCCTATTATAAATGAGGTCACAATGTCAATGTTTGTCATCTTGTCCGAAGTTTGGGAAACGCTGATCCGAACAGGCAAATTTCACTAACACAAGAGCTCAAATCAAACCCGGCAATACTGAACTCTCATCTTCTCATCATCTCTCTTCCCGCTGTGCAGCCTCGCGCCGTGGCGGAGGACTTTCATATACCCACCACTGACAACAATGCTGTCAGCAGTAATCTCATTATCACCCGCAGAAAACCATGGCAGTGCCACCTTCACTCCCGTCTGACAGCGGGGCTAATCCACTGCGGAGGAGGATTACAACCTTAAATCCCACTGAAACAGAAGGGTTCGAACTCAATATCACTGCTTTGCTCTCAGGAGCAGAATCATAGATACTGATTACTTTCACTAAACGAGAATAAGGTTAAAATACTTCCTCCAGTGAGTCAATTTACATCCATATCATTCCAAACTCATTATACACAGTAATACACTTAATTTATGGCCTACATCTTTATTTACATGCTACATAAAACTATGGAAATAAGGCTGAACCATATGACCACCTTCTCATACCCTGATAGGAGTAATATCCTATCCAGAAAACAAAATATAACATTACATTACATTGATGTAACTTATACCTTGTAACTTATAATTACCATAACCTCCTGCCATTTACTAAATTCTTAGACAAGAATTTAGGAATGAGGAATCTGGAAAAAAAAACTTCAAAGGGCACTCTGAGATCCCACATAATCTAATCTCACAGAACAGGTTTGAGGTTTGTCTCCCGCTTTATCCTCCACATGAGGGTCACGGGAGCCGCTGGAGCCGACCCCAGCTGACACAGGGCAAAAGGTCACCAGTACATCACAGGGACAACAACCACTCACTCTCACGTTCGCGCCTACGGTGAATTTAGAGCGTCCAGTTAACCTCTACATGTTTTCTGGACTGTGGGAGGAAACCGGAGAACCCACGTGCACATGGGGAGAACATGCAGGAAAGACCCTGTCGTGTGACCACGTGGTAAAATACAAAAAAGAAACAACTAATGTAGTTTCAGTAAAACAAGACTCACTTGAGACCGCCCCAGAGAAGGAGTTGGACACAGGACCGGAGAAGGAGGAGGACATCCCTCCAAAGGGCGTCATAGCCAACGACGAGCCACCAAAAGGTGTGAGGGAGTGGTTAAAGTTTGCAGCTGCAGAGCCAGCTGTGGATGAAGGAGGCTGATTCTGCTGCAGCTGGGTAGGATCCGGCCCGTAGTGACCGATGTGAGGTGTGGCGGCGGCGGCGTTGGGGTCTGACGCCAGAGAATTCTCCGGCTGATATTTCATTGTTGGTCCTTTGTCCTCTTTGCTCTTAATGCAGCCCATCGTCTCGCCCGTCCTGGACACAAAAAGGAGCACAAACGCTGCGATTTATTTCCAGCAGATTGGAGAAAATCAGAAAGTCGTCACTTGTTTTTCTGATGCAAAAATCAAGTGGCGGGGCCAGCGAGGTTCAGGATTAACGTCCACAACATAGCATGCGTCATGAAATGAAAAATTTAATGATCTGGTATTATCACGTGAATCGTTTTGTTGCTGTTGCCGCTGAGACTATAAACCATGTGCTAACTGGGACATATGGGTAAACGCTAAATCGGCTTTGAGTCACTCAACAGTCAAACACGGCCACATAGATTAAACCGTGTGCATGTTTAGAGATGTTCCGTGCTGATGCAAGTAAAACAGTCATCTCTCCTTCATAAATTGTCATGATCTATCGGACGTTCCTTGACGTTTAAGAACAAGTGACAGATTAAGGCCAATCTAAAGATATATAGCCGTGAGGTCTAATTTAGTCAAAATGCTGCTGTGTTCAACATCATTGGCTTGTCAGCCCATGGATGAATAACTGGACAGGGAGAGAGAAAGAAGACAACTACAGGAGTAACAACACAACAAACGGACAAATACATTACATTCTAAAACATGTAGAGACACAAACAACAACCATTTTTAAAAAATGACAAAAAGACAATTTCAAAAAAACTTAAGAAGAGACAACAACAATTGGGGTATACATCTTTGGGTGGAGTGACTGATAACAGTTCTTTTTGTGTTGTTGTATTGTCAACAATGCAATAACAATAAAGTATTCTATTCTATTCTCTGCAACGACAGTCTACAAACTACAATGCAACAATAAGTAAATAAATACTTAAAAGAGAATTCAATTCTTTATATTTGACTGGAAATCACACAACACGACATATATTGTTTGTAGTTTGTGCGTCTCTTTCCCGAGGCTGCTTTCACACATCTGTGTGTCTAATCCTCGTAAAAGCTCACGCTAACAGATTTAAAACACTGGAGTGTCTCCTTGTGCGTGGTTGTCATTCCTTCTTTTGTGAAGGTGAAGGCCAAGAAAATGTGGAGACAATCAGCCACACTTGTGATGTGGGGGAGATCAGAATGGTCTCATTCACTGAGATTAGTGAGGACTCAAGGAGGTGGACTTGGTTAATTGGCGCCGACACACGACTAGACGGTAAACTGAAGTGAGATCGAGGCCTTTATGTGGAGCAGAGAAGATGTCGAGTGTGAAAATAGACTGAAACTTAGTGCTGCTCGTCGGTTGTTGACAGTTCGCCGCGCTACAATTGCACATCCGCTCAAGAATAGTGGATTTGCTGGATATGTACTGCAGTACATCTTTGAGTGATTTTAGAGCGCGGCCTTGATGTAAGGAGGAGGCAGAGAAAGGGGCGTAATCGAGAGTTCATCGAGTTCTCCGGCTGAACTGCCAAGGAAATCAAGAAAATGAGGACAAACCACAGAGGCCTTCCAAAGATTCTGAACACTTTTGCTCAAATAAAACCATACAGACTCTTAAATTGCAGGTTGCTGGTGCTACAGTCACTGAAGATTGTGTCAGAGGAACTCACCAATAAATCCACTATCAGAATATCTGAAACAGAGCCAGTGTTTTTGAGAATATTGAGAAGCAGGGGTTCAGCGACGGCGCGCTCGTGTTTCATCAGCAGACACGTGATCGAGGACCTGGTTGGTTTGGGTCAGCAGTGATGTCAACACAAAGTTTAACGCTGGCCACCGTCCCAGGGAATATTTGCACTTTATACTGAGGACATTTTTTTTTTCCTTTCCAAAGAGGAGACATCAGACATTTCATTAAAATGACATCACTGTTCCATAACTATCACGTATGGAACCTCTTAGAGAAATAAGCACTACATCACTGCCACAAGTGTTTTTATTTATTTTGCACGAGGAGACTGGTTAATCACGAAATCAAGGCACCAGTATGTAGAAGCTCTTTAACTAAAATATAATAATTACCATTATTGTTCATCCATGGAAAAAAAAGAAAAGAATAGTAAAGCACATTATCATTTCTTGATAAAGATGTTTACTTTCATTCATGAACAGAATAATTTGTTTTTGTGGTTCAATGTTATGCTTATGTTATTCATTTCTGACTTCTCAGAGTAGAAGCCCAGTGACCTGGCTCAAATCTGGGTATAAAAAGGTGAATAATTCTTCTTCTTGTCATTTACATACACAATATCTGGAAATGTATTGATCTGTATTAAGGATTATAATGTGACACTTTTATCCAGACTCCCTGGCTACATCCATACATTTCCTTTACTGGGTTCCTCCTGACGCCAAATATCAAGTGAAAATAAACTCAACAGCCGCCAGGGGGCGAATCCACTGGCTGCAAGAAGAACTCTGTTTAAAATGGAAGTTTATGAGAAAATGACCCTGCATCTCACTTCATTTACGATGTCAGTGAACGTTTCCCCTGAGGAGATACTGTTATCAATCTCAAGTTTCAGGTCTTTCTTTATAGAACATGATTTCAATATTGTAACAGTTGTGTTGCCTTTTAGAGGAAAATAGATCAGGAAGTGGCCAAATTACATTATATATGTAAACGCGTATACATTGTATATGTTTTAGTGAGCGTTGTGCACATGTTGAAGAGAAAAGAGGTGCATTAACTGTCAGCAGAATATGTGAACAGGCGCCAGGATCAGTCACAGCGTGCCAGCTTGAACTACGAGGAGGATTCACACCATAAGAGGATCATATCAGAACGACCTGAAGCTGAGACTGAACGAGCACTGACTTTGCTGTGCACGCCTCCTGCACACAGCGAGGAACGAACTTAAGACGGGGACACAAATATACACTGATTTTTAGCCAAAACGCTCACTTCATAAAATGTACACCGGCTTAAGTCTGTTAAGTCTCTCACCTTTAAATCGTCAATTTCGAGCTGCACATTGAAGAGTACGAAGCGCTCACTCTCCCACACCAAAGTCCATACAGAAAATGAGCATTTTTAACTTGCGTGGACACAGGATCTGCTCGTCTACTGCTGCTTTGTTTGTGTGTTTGTAAGTTTGTGCCACTCTGGTAAAAGGGAACAAAGGGTTTCAAACACCGAAGTCACACAAAAACCAACATTTGAACTTACTTCTAGTCAAGATTCCAGTCAAGATAAAGCCAGTGGACATATTACATATTACAGAAAGACACAACAGACTTGGTCTACATATATCCCAATATGAGAATGGAACAATACATAAATTAAGTAAAAAAAGTAAAAAAAAGGGTGAGACGCAGCCAAAACGAAAGGCGTCTGGAAATTGATCATTCGTCAACAACAGAGGCCATGAAACTACGGGGAGAATCTGCCTCGCTGCTATTTATAGCGACTTATTGTAATTGCTGACAACATCCCATCATCCACTGCCTCGGGGAAGATTACATGACCTACAACAGCAGAAGACTCGCTTACATCAGTGAGAGCACAATGGCAGGAGGAAGGTGAGGAGTTGAAGACGTGGAAGTTTGCGTGTCGTCACACAAACAAACACGACGCATACGCACATGTACACGTACTGTATATGCAGAGGCCATTTCCTCTGACTGATTTGAAAACACTGTTATTGTCTTATGGAGCAGAACAATGGGGACAAGGCAAGTCTGGCTTTTCAATCAATGCAGAGCAAATCAGCGCAGGCTGATCATGTGACAGAGACTCGACAAAGAAATCTTAGGAGCAAAGAGGTGTATTCTATTTGTGTGTCATGCCAGAAGTGTCTGCAAAAACCCTGAAAATGATTTCAACCTGTTTGGCTTTATGAGACACAGTCTAGACTCTGCCTTCTGTTCAATGTTGCTCTTCCACTGCGCTTTAAACTACTGTAGAGCTGAGGATTCACCGTCTGGCTCAAGGACTCTTCAGCAGAGCGGCGACTACAACAACAACAACAACAACAACAACAACAGGACACTCTATGTTTACTGAGTACTGAAACACATTGTGCTCAAACTTCCAATAAGGATATTAATTATCAACGTAAAATAAGACCCTTGCCTGAAGTACATATACAGTAGAAGGGTTAAACTAAGGATATGAAAAGGAAAGGATGTTTAATTTTAAGTAATTATAAACTAACTATGTGCAGTAGTAGGATTTCTTTAACATTTTAACCAGTAATTCCATTATAGCTCTATTTATAGCCTGTAAACTCTACTTCATGATATGAGACTTTGGCCAATCACAGTGTGTGCTCCTATTGGCTGCTCTACAAAACAATCAACTACGTTGTCTGTTTTTCACAATCCTGCCGACTCGAGCTTTAACAAGTCAATAGTTTGAAACCAAAGATACTTACTTACAAGGAAAATATGGCGTATAATATCAAGAATCTAACGTTTTTGTTTACTTTTTTTGGTTCTGAATGAATGCGGTGTCATTGGAAACTCGGGGGCGTGGTTTCATCGATATCAGCTGTTCATTTCTTTGGCAGGTTGAGGTGGAACAAAGAGGGCGAGCTCTCGGCTCTCGTATTTTCTTCTGTTGATTACAATGCTCCCGTAATCCCAGCCTCTTGTCATATGCATGATGCACATCTTCTCCTCTTATGCTCTCACCTCAGCCAGTGCACAACATACACATACAGTAAGCACTGTACTGTGTATGCTGAGCAGTAAACACTGCGGATATAAAGCAAAAAAAACAACTGTGAGGAAAACACCAACTGAAGCTGCTCCATCCATCTCTCTGTGTGTGCTCCAGCAACGAAAACAAATGAAACCTTCATAATTTCAACCAGCACCCTTCTTATCAATGACCTGCCAACAGTTACCTCCCTTCACTCCCACCACAAGTTCACAATACGCTGAGAAGTCAGAGGTCTTTTCTTACTCTTTGCACCCTCCTGAAACCAGAATAAGTCCTGGTGCTTGCTTTGGCCGTGGATCAGAATATTAAACAATGCTGCAGAGCAGAGGTGAGGTTTAGATGAGTAAGCTGGAAGTGCAGGATTTATCTGCATTTACAGTCCTATAGTGGCCAGAAGAGAGCCAACAACAATCCATTCAACAGCCGTCCTGGATGTGAGGATTTGCCAAGAACACCAGACGAAAACAATCTACAGATTGTGCCCGTCTGTGCCTCATAATCCGTGCGAGATGACGGTGTAAAATGAATGTATATACCATGTGCAAACTATAATCCAGCCATTCACCTTCGCTGGTGCCAATCCGAGCTGACATAGGACAAAAAGGCTGGGTCACCACTTCATCACAGGGCCACAGAGAGACAAACAAACCCACACTCTCACACCTACAGTCAATTTAGGGCGTCCAATTTGCATAATCCCCACATCTGCATGTTTTTGGACTGTGGGAGGAAACCGGAGAACACATGTTTTGTAAATGTCCATAAAGCAGCTTAAATTAAATACATTTGATTGAACTGAACGGAGTTAATGGGGTCAAACACCCACTGACGCAGCGTCCGCCGGGAGACCATGTGCGACCTGCAGCATTCCACTGACATGATGCAAGTTTACACCCCAGCTGTAATCAGATGACCACAATCTATTAAGTCATATTATTGGACACGGCGATCGCAGCCACTCTCTCCCCAAAGTGATCTGTTTAAACAACACTCCCCCCTCGTTTCTTTGCTGCCCCTATAACATACAGAGGTTTAAATGTGAACTTCTAAAAAAGTCTAATTCTATTTCCATTTGTTGCAATAAATGGGTTTTAATTATAACAGTTCCTGACTAAAGCACAAAAGATCCAGAACGAGCTCTGACCGTGCCAATCTGAGATGGAAACAATCTTTTTCATAAACAAAATAAATGCTGCTGTATACATGCCCGGTCTGTATGTGGCGCTGTAACACTCACTGTCACAGTAAAACACCTCAGTGCCTGAGTGAAAAATGTGTGTTTCCAGATATGAGGCTGTAAGTCTCGCATGCATTAGCATGTATTATAAACGAAGAAAATCAATTATTCTGAAATCATATTTTAGTCCTTTTTTTCTAGCATCACAGAGCATCCTCTCCCCTTCTGGACTCTAATGAAGTTGACATTTGTCTGGCTTTGAGTCAAACAGTAGTACCAATGTGGGGTAACTCCATCCGTCAGCCAGTGGTATGAGTGAAATCCTGCCCAGCGTGTTTTTTTGGACAGCTGTTAGCAGCTGACGCCGCGGCTGCGGACAGATCGAGATTTCTGGAGATTTACTGGGCTTCAGATCTGCAGCAGATGCCGCCTGCCACCCTCCGCCACATTCCTCTGATGCCAAAGGGTTAAAAACAAGGGTGTGGAGGAATTTCCTTCGACGATAAGGATGAAAAAGCCTCGGGGCATGAAAAGAAGCATCAATACATGTTTCGTAATAAGACGTACACCAGTCTGGGTGCAGGGTTCTGTTGCAAGAACGTTCGGGGTAAACGTGTCCCGAGGCTTACAACAGGACGAGGACAAGAGGAGACTTGTCAATTTGAGAAACAATGAAACACAGCCTGAAGATCATTCTTGGGATAAATGTTGAGACTTGAGAGTGCAGGACTGGTTTTTATTCAAATCATAGCACTGCCACAGTCCTCTGCTCTTCAGTCCTGAGGGAAACACTGGGATTGATCTTCAAATTAGCTCGAGTTCACTGACTTCACAAGACTGTGGATTAAAACATCTTTACACTGCAAATAAGCAGAACTAAGAGGCCACACCGCTAATTATAGTAAAGGCAAAGAATTAAATTATTATTATTATCAATAATATTCATATTATTATTATTATTAATAATATTCATATTATTATTAATAATAATAACCATGCAAAACACTTTTTTTCTAAATTTACAGGAGGATAAACTTGATGCTCTCTGTACTTGACAAAAATAGGCAATAACTTGAAGTTTCTTTTGCTTTTCTGTCCACACGTTGAATCAAAAACAAAGGGTTTGACAAATTATTGTCAAAGTGAACACTGGTTAAATGTGAACTATTTTGGGAACGCGGACATTTCTACAATCACCGTTTTTGTCAGCAAATGAAACTGAGCTGTGTGTTTGAAGTGTCAGCATCTCAGAGAGTCAGTGCAAATCCCCTGTGATCGCTGGGATTATGCTATTTATGGCATAATGTGTTCACTAAAATGGGATCCTTTTTTGACTGACAGATGATGGCGGAGTTGTAGGTGGGTGTCAAACACACAAATACACACTATTCCTGTCTTTGATTTTCTTACCAGTCAGTCAACCGGTGACAGGATCCACTGTTTCCATTGTAGTTTCTGCAAACCACACATACATGTTTTGGTTCTGTTTATAATGTGTTTAGACAGAAATGAGGAAAGAGGGGTGACAATAACCATTTCCTGATTATCAGTGTGATTGATTTAGGCACAGAAAACACCTGGTTAGAGCCAAGAACTGTGTCCTCATAGTGTTGCAACATCATCTCCATAAAAAAACACTGGAATGTTCTCTTGGATGTGAATTCTGCTTTCAGTATTTCTAAAACTTCTCTACAAACTTCATCACTGTAGGAATTATTTTGCAGAATACAACATATATCGCACAATAAATCAAAAAACCTTGCTGTCAATCCATTTTCTGTGTCGTAACTCAATATTTCATCTACAAACGTTCTTTAATTGATTCAAATGTGCAACAATAAGCCATATTTATCACTACAAGTGTGACAGTGTCAGTGAGATGAATTAGAGCCAGGCTTCCAAACACAAAGTGTGTAATGAGGATAATTTCACAGTGAAAATGGACCAGGGCGAGAGTGACGGGCAGACAAAAACTGTGACTCCTCTGTGTGAATTCAACCTCCTCCTCCTTTCACTCATCCTCACCATCAAAATGATGCATCCTCTCCTGTATGGCTCTCATTAACGGGAAAGTTTGGGTGCTTTGACGCAGGGTTATGTGAGGTTCTGAGACACAAACCGTTTGGGGAGGACGTTTGGAATAATGAGAACATGATTGACACATTGTTTTGATGTGAACGGAGGCAGAAAATGAATCAAATGTTGTGTATAAGGACTGACTCTTACTGGAAGCTGCTGCTGCATATTTGGGATACTTTCACTGCTGTCAGACGTCCATTTTTAAGTCTAAACATAATCCATCTTCTGCACAGCAATATGTTGTGCTTATGAAGAGGGAACACTGACTGGCATACACTTATACTGTTTCTTATTTTAAATACAATGCACATATAACCTGAATTATCCCTTTATGGTGATCTGAACTAATTACTAATGTTTTAATCATAAGAAATATGGGCTAATATCATGTAATAGTGGTCAAATTCACAAAGACTGGACAGTTTTGTTTCATTTTTTTTGTAAAACATATCAATAAAATGTATTTATTCATGTGATTATTTTTTTTTAACTTTAAGCAATTTAGCTTAAAGTTAATGATAAGTAAAGCATCTAATATGACAATCTGTGACATCATTTCATATTATCTGTGGGGGAAAAAAATGACCTTGTCCCACTTTAAAGTGTTTAAATGATATGTGATATGATTCCACTCATATTCCGCTGGGACTTGGAGCACATGCTCGGAATTAAATGGCAATTTATTGACCTTCTTACACATGATGTAACTGCTATTCTACAGCTCAGGTATGTGTGTGTTTATGTTATAATAAGACAGCCTGGTTCCTTTGTTGATGACAGGTCAGACAGGCGAGCAGCTGCTGCTGCGTTCCGGCCCATCCTTGTCTGATCCTGCACCTCTGACAAAACAAAAGAGCAGTTTTTTACCTTCACAAGTCTGCGTCCTCTCCTCCGCTGCGTCCTCCCCCCCCCCTTTTTACCCCCTTTAAAAATCAGAAATAAAGTCAATCAAATCCGAGCTATTCCAGCCGGAACTGCGCCTCCTGCATCCTCACTCCTTCGTCCATCCAGTGGTGAGATTTTCAGAGCTGAAGTTACAATCAAAGCGGCTCCTCCAGTGGAACATCAGTGTTACAGTGTTGCCGGATGGAGCGCGAGCTGCTGCTGCTGCAGGAGTCGCTCGTGGTCACAGGTCACAGAGGATGAACCCTGCAGCTGCATGACGACACCAGTGTGAGGGGGGGGAAAGTGGGGACCCTGAAGTCTTCCTTCAACCTCCGTGGAGCCTCTACTTCCTCCTCACTACTAAACTTGCATCAACCCCCACGCAACAACATGGCCGACCCTGCCTGCCTGCCCGCCTGCCTGCAGGACTGGAGCCACACAGCTGGAGATCCGTCCACTACAGCTGATCTGGAGAGCAGCAGGCAGACGAGGCAGAGGAATAAGACACGCAGAGAGAAGAGGAAGCGGCTGAATAAAGAAAATAAGACAAAGGGGGATCATGTCAGGGGGAGAGAGAGCGCGCCGTGGGGAGAGGAGGATGGTTACATGCACAAAAAGGAATCCCCACTTTGTATTCTTCCCATTTTCAGTCATAAAAAAACTGATCTCTGACGCCCTCTGCTGGTTTAATGCTGGTACTGCAGCAGCATTAGAATCGGTTGTAACGAGTACTGAATACATCAAGTTAAAGTACCGCTATTTTGATCACATTTTTACTTAAGTACAAGTAAAAGTACGTGAAAATTGTTTAAAATGTACTCAGAGTTAAAGTTACCTAGTTACTTTTTTAAACAAGGTTCTTTCTTGTGACACAAATCTCACATAATTTGTTTTTTTTAATTATAAAGTCAAACCATTACAAATTAAAGTGCTGACAAAATAAAACATGCAAACACATCATGTATCAGTCAACATGGGTCAAAGGTCACAAATGCTTTCCACCTTCTGGTTGTAGGGCTGTAATTATTTTTGATTGAGAACACAATAAAAGATGCACCTTAAGTTTTTGTGAGATATTTTTCACATATTAATTGAAGAATCCACAAAGACTGAATACAAAATAATAATAATATTAATGCAAAACCACCTAAAATATCACTACAGGAGAACAAGAACAGTCAGATAGACACAGTAAAACTATAGTTTAGAACAGAAATACACAGTATACACTGTCGTATACCTCACAGCTACGTGTAGAAAGAGAAGAAATAGGTTTTATATCATCAGTAGTTCATGGAATCCTCAGTTTTAGACCAGTTGCTTTCAGTATTAGCACTTGGGAAATTCATTTTTACACCAGTGAGAAGAAAACTGTCTGTATTGAACACACAAAAACTTTTCTCATTCACAAATAATCTGTCAATTATTATTTTTTTGATTAGCTGTTGAGTTATTTGGTCCATACAATGTCAGAAATGAAGAAAAGTCAGAAAGAAATCATAATAACTAATAATTAACTATGGATTATGTTTCCATGTAGGTATCAACATACAAGACATTTGCAAAGGTAAGACAAAGACTGATAAAAATAACATAAATAACATGAAATTATATGCAGAATATGAACAGGATATGATGAGCAATGATTTGCTGATCAGCAGCTTGAAAACAAAATGTCACAATCTGTATTTCACTGGTGATTACGCCTCCTTCAGTGTGTTACATTAAAACAGTTCCCTCTCTTTACAGTCTCTGCTCTAATTGTGCCATCTGTGTCAGGAAACTACTTAGCAAACAGCGGCGTCACATTTTCAGTCAGCCCTTGTTATTCCGTGAATTTACTGACTATAAACCTGCTTTAATGACACTAATGGAGTTCCTCAGACAGAGCTGACTCATGTTCCTGTCGTGGCGTGTTTAATTATCTTTCAGTGTTCGAGTAAACGTCGTGATTGGGTCGCATTTTCCTGGATATGAAGAATTTTAACCATAAAAGGGCCAGAAAATGTCCTGTGAGTAAGTGCTCAGCCCATCTGCCAGTTATTTACAATTTACTGCATGTTAAAGTAGTGTTTTAACAATTTAAAATGAAGTTTTATTTAGAAAAGACACTGTAGTTGTGCACAAACACTAGATTTTGCATGTGAAATTTAAACAGTGTAAAACGCAAATATTTGTTTGAGTTTTTGTCTAAAAACAGGCCAAAAAATGGAAACTGAAGAAATGTTTTTTCCAACAAAGGCAACAAAGACACTGATTTGCTGGCTTTCTGCAACAGCACAAGTGAAATTACCGTAATAAATGTTGGCTTTGACTTCTCAGCTTTTCCGTCACATAATTACGGTAATGTAAAATGCACTTGTGCAAACGTGTCGTCTGCGATACACTCGGTGTGAAATACCGCATTTTTCCCACCCCATTTGATCAAGTGAAGAATTAACTTGAACGAAAAGTAAAAAAAAGTATTCAAAATGTTTAGAATCGGATTGAAATTGTGAAATTTGGAAATACGCACAGTTCAAAGTTCACTTGGCTCGTTTTTATGAACAAAAAGAAAAGAAAAACAGTCTATTTGGTGACTTCTGCACAATTATTGGTACTTTATATCACAATTACTAAAAACGCAATATAAAATGAATCATAACTTTGACTCAACGACACATAAGAAGAAGAAAAAAAAAGAAGCCTTTTTAAAGCCTCTATATGTGACCTATAACACACACCACCAGGATGTCCATATAAGGAGTTGTGTATTATTCCCACGGCACCTGCGGCACAGATCCGTGAGCACTAGGGGTTTAAATAAAGGAAATTCACTGTATTACGTTTGAGTTGTGCTCTTTTCCCATGTAATATATATAAATATGCCAATTTTGATTGAGTGCAATGAGCAATAAACGTCCACACCAGAAACTGTGTCTTCCCCAGATCTCACCACGCTGTAAACAAGACAAAACACTCACACCTCACTGATTAGATTTAAAAAAAAAACCCATTGTGTGCTGGAAACCCTGAGTATTAAAACACTTGAGTCACAAGAGTCACTGTCACCTCAATCAAACTCTTTAAATGAAGCAGCGGATGTCAACACTGTACGGTTTACTATAAAAGGCTAATGGTGCTAAAATTAGAGTGAGTCACAGGGTTCTTCTCCTTGTCTTGTTTGGCGTGATAAAGCTGGGTCGTTCACTCCGGCTGCTTCGCTGTGTTTACTCACGCCTCGCCTTCCAAGAAAAAGATATTAAACGGTGTGAACATGAGGAAGCCGCTGTTTGCAGATCCATCTGAGCAAACAGACAGGAGCATGTTTGCTGCAGATGCTTCTGATAGATCATTATTTAAACCTCAGACGACTTACTGTAAGGAAGTGGTTTTTAAATTTTTACCGTAAGTGGATTTTTTTTTTAACTGGCATTTGTCACTTTGCAATCGGCTCAACAGGAAGTCGTGTCAACAAAATGGATGAATTATAATAAGAGACAGAAAAAAGCGTCGAGCGTTTGAATCAACAGGAGATTAAAGTGCTCCTATAAACGGATGCAGTTGCGACGCATTTTTATTAATATTCCACTATGATAATAACAGGAAGTCACGCGTCACATGATTGGTGGATGCATGTTTTGCACCGAATTTATGTGTTCACTTATTAGATTTAAACCAAAACAAAGTGGCAACATCAGTATAAATGTGTTTTAAATGCTATTAAGTGAACAGAGTGGAATTACTAAGCCTCACTTTGTCATAACATGATTAATCGCAATTATCTAACACTTAACACTGTGGAGTGTCTGAAAGAAAGAAATGCATTTTTTTTCCACTGCAGGAACCACATTAAAATATTTTGACTATACTTAACAATGTGGATAAACTCAGTTTTATTATCAATTTACAGTTTTAAACACAGCAAATAGTAATACTAAGAATTTAGCACCTTTAAAGTTATAAAGATTTACAAGACACCAATAAAGACTACAAGGTGTGTGATTCAAAAAAGAGATTAAAATGAAATGTATTCATGTTTATTAATGATACAACCAATTCTATTCACTTTTTTTTCTGTGAACACAAACGTCTGTGCACTTTCTTCTCACAGCCACATGGATGCAGTGTTCTCTCAGCGCAGGAAATGGACTTCTTTTGTTTTCCCTGCCTCGACATCTCAACCCTTCACAGAGTGTTCAAGTGCTTCTTTGCGTTAAACACAATGTCACGTGACGTCAGAGCCGGTGAACGGTCGACTCTTTCTGAATCATCCACTGATGAACACATGAACTTTTAATGGTTTATACACACAGGCCCATACATTATTTTTAACTACACTACACTACAACTATTTCACTTGTAGATGTTCCACTTAAATGTGTGAAACCATAACAAGCTCATGAAATACAGTGCACTGTTAAATATTTAAAAGGTTTCCACAAAAGCAGATTCACACTAAATACAAATTACCTTGCTTCAGTATCACAGAGATCATATGTATATATATATATATATACACATACATATATATGTATACATATATAAACATCCGCTAACTAAATGACTCAGGTTCAGAACTTTGTTTATGACTTGAGAGTGTGGGTTTCATCTCAGGAATAGTGGGCGTAAAAAGAGAGAAGTGATAATTAAGATTCCTCTGATGCAGGAGAGACGACACAGAGAAGAGCGGTGTTTCAGCACTGGACAGCTCCACACGTCAACAGCTCATGTTCAACAACAAGGATTCTTTTTCACCATTTATGAATAAAATGCATGAATTATATATATGTTTTCTCATATGAATAGTTATTGTTGAGAATCCTGCTTCTTGAAAAAAATTAATCATTTATGTTATCATGGAGAATGTGTCTATTTGTAAAAGCTGCAATCAAACCTTAAGTTGAATTGACAATTCAATGATTCTATGTTAAAAAGCCTGGTCCTAATGAGGCAGAACTTAATTTCTGAGGAAGTGGTTTAAGTTTTAGGCCAATATTTGAATTGTAGTTGGATTAAAGTTATAGATTTGACTGCTTGTGGTTACGGTAAAGGATAAAACTTTACAAATAAATGAAAACAGTGAAGAGTCCTTAAAAGGACAACTGCGTGAACCTGTGTGTGTTGGATTGGATAGGATGTCCCATTCCACAACACCATGTGATCCTGTTAAAGGCGTGACGTCAAATGCGATCATTCCACTGTCTAATTAATTAAAATGTTTGAATTCAGGATCCATTCTTTTTTTTTTTTTATGACTTAGCTTGGGGTCTTTCATTGACGCGGAAGAAGGATGCACTCCAATGGGACGGGGGTGGGGGGTGGTTGAGGGGGGCAATGACGCAGGGGCCCCTCCCACCCCAACCCTCCGCCCCCTCTCTTACCTACGTGACAAGTGAAAAAGCCATGCCTTTCGACTCCAATGAATAAAAAAGCAAGGGGAGTGTAGTTTGCAGGACACAGGAAAGTTCTCCGCAGACAAATGTTCTGCGCTCCTCTTCGTCTTCGTCTTTTTTTACGCCCGTGTATGACAGACAGAAGCTCTGCGTAGAGATCCCGGAGAAGTGAGCTGAGGGCGCACAGAGGAGGAGGACTGCACGCTCGGTTAAGAAACAGCAGGAGACTGAAAAGGCGCTTCACTGAGAGGGATCAGAAGCGAAGAGAGAGAGAGAGTGTGTGTGAGAGAGAGAAAGAGAGGCTGGGACAGAGATCCCATCTCACTCTCCCAGTTGAGGTCTTGAACGGATCGCGTCCAGCGCCTCACCACTGGTAAGATAAGGCATTTTTAAGAGTTTGTCATTAAGAGAAAAGTAGTCTTCTGCGCTTAAAAGTGATGTTTTACGCAGCGTAAAAGTGATATTTTACGCAGCGTAAAAGTGATGTTTTACGCAGCGTAAATGTGGTATTTTCATGATTATGGTGTTTGGCGCAGCGTAACAAAATGATTCCACGCTTAAAAACGTAGAAGTTATGTTTTGCGCTGAGCAAAAGATTTGTTTCATGCGTAAAAGTGGTGTTTTTACGCAGCGTAAAAATAGTGACAATTTGTGTAGAAAGTCCGTTTTTCTTTGTCTTTTATAAACGTAACTTTTAAATTCCATCTGACATCATCAGATACTTGGTCTTGTGATTATTATTATTTTTATTTTTTTTGTTTTTTCTTGCAGCGGGACAATGTCAAGCAAAGCAACTTTAGCCCTACTCATCTATGGAATCATAATGCATTACAGCGTCCACTGCTCGCCTGTGGGACTCAGCTTCCCCAGTGTTAGGTATGTACACGGTTACTTGTTATTAATTGTTTAATTATGGGGGTTTGTTTCTTTTACTTGCATGTGATGGGGAGACTTTTGACAGAGCATCTGAGTCACTTTGTCGCGGCCACAACAGCCTGTTGGATTAGTGGGTAACAGCATATGACAGCCAATCCATATGGCTACTCACACAGAAATAATTGCGAGGAAACATTCACTGGGGAGCGGCTGTAACGTAATTTAGGCTACTTAGGCTGTCAAGTACAGTGGCTGAATCTGTGCTGGAGCAATTAATCGATCAATTATTGTGATTTTTTTAAAAATGAAAATCGAAATAATTGTTTAGATTAAAAGCTGTAGGTAATTATAGAGAGCAGTGCTTCTGAGACTCAAGGGGAGAGTTTCCAAATCGGATGATGAAGATGTTTAATCAGTTTCTTCTTTTGCTCAGACTCGAAAGTGAGGTTTATGATGAGGATGGGAACTCCTTGCCGTCCCTGGAGTATGACAGGGAGCAAGTGGATGCGAGAAGCCCTCCGTCCGACTATGTCTACACTTTGTATTACCCCACAGAGAAAAGGTGACTATATCATCCGCTCCTCCACACGGGAGACACAGCGAGCCTCCATGTTCATGTTGAACATCTCATTTATGTCCTCGTGCTGTGTGTTGTCGTGTGTGGATCCATCGTCGAAACGTGTCATTGGCTTGTAGAGGAAGAAAGGGCGATTTAATGTATATTTCCAAACTGCAAGAAACCAGTAATAAAGAGTAGAATTACCGTTATATTTTATTTAATCAAAATATTTCTTATTTAAATTAACGAACAAGTAGAATTTTGGACACAAAAAGCCACTTCTCGTCATTATTATTTTATAATGAACTTTGTTGAGATAGATTTATGATTTTTTTTTTGTAGTGCAGACATTGTTGCCTCTGGGTGTGTGGTGATTTTTTACTTTGTGGCTATATTTATCATCCCAGAACGGAAAGGCATGCAGACGGCATGTTTAATAAAGCCTACAGGAAAGCGCTGGGTCAGTTATCAGCCAGGAAATATCTCCATTCTCTGATGGCAAAGCGTGTAGGGTAAGAACATCTTCTTGGTTTGTCACTTCTTCTTTTCTAATTTGAGGTTTCCTGTCCTAAATGTGTGTGTGTGTGTGTTTTGTTATTGTTTGATCTTATTTTTTTTGTTTCTTTTTGACTAAAATGCTCATTATCCACGCTGTTTTATGTATATACTGTATGTGTGGCATGTTCCCTCCCTCTGATCTCAGCCTTTTAGTGATGATGCGATATAAACCGTGGTGGGGGGAGCACACAGGGTCACGTGGTTGATCTGGGGGAAGTGTTATTTTTTCTTCTGAGCCTATTGCAGAAAGAAGACTTAGATTTTTTACATATGAATAATTCCGTTTTCAATCCTGGTGGTTTCAGACAGTTACCTTATAAGCAGACATTATTGCAATATTATAACATGTATGTATATATACACCATACTGGGATGGGCTAAAGGTTAAACAGAGACTCCTATATATAACATAATCTCATTACCTCATTATTTATCCACCATTGTTCAAATATTCCTAATACAGATTAGACAAATCACGATATTATTGCACATTGTGGTTCATTTTTCCACCATCGTATTGTTAATATTTCACATGATTGACTTTAAATATGTAGCTCACCACCAGCATACTGTTCTAGTGATTTATGTCGAAGTGCCACAAGGGGGAGCTCACATCTTTCCACTTGTTCCAGGACCTGGAATAAAAATACCGTTCCTTTAGTAACACATTTTTGTATATTACATCATTTTTTAAAAAAAGCTGGATTTTAGGATTTATGTGATGCAACACATCTTTAAGTTCTCATATTTGCCTTATAGAATAGAGAGTTTATATTTTAAAAGGCATTTCCATCACATTCGACAGTGATTTAATAACTTTTACCTGATATTCTCCAGTGCTACCTTTTGTAACATGAGTTCATGTTTCCTCTGTTGCTGTAAGCTTTCAGAAGTCGTGCAAAAATAGTATAAAATAGAGTCAATAATGACATTGTCTAAAAGAGATTACAGACAGAAGGCCCTGCTGACTTAACTTTACAAACCCCCTGAAGGAAAAACAGCATTTCATTTTTGTGGATTGCCAATTATTTTGGTTCAGGACGATCGTGACAGGGAATGTTCCCATCATCCCGTCCCCTGCCTCCTCACCTCGGCGCCACAGGCTTCCTGTGCATGCAGAGGTCACGTGGTGAAAGCACAGTAAACATGTGAATGAGTGTGATGGTGGTGAAGCCTCCCTCTTGTCTCTGTCTCTCTCACAGCGGGGGGAAAGCGGAGGAGGACAGCTCAGAGCCTCTGTCCAAGCGACACTCAGACGGGATCTTCACGGACAGCTACAGCCGCTACCGAAAGCAAATGGCCGTCAAGAAATACCTGGCAGCCGTCCTTGGGAAAAGGTATAGACAGAGAGTTAGAAACAAAGGACGCCGGCTGGCATATTTGTAGCATCCTCCCCCTCCTGACTCACAGAACAAAACAAAAAAAACCTTAGGTGTGTGTGTGTTGCAGCCCCAGATGAAGTCATTTTGAGATCTGAACAATCAGTGGATTCGCTTTTTGTGTTCTTAAACATGTATTTATGTATGAAGTAAGCCATTAAAATGAATATTTTGATAATAATATTGTTTTTTATTTTGTACTTTAAGCACTTGAGGACACATATATATGGACTCATTTTTGTTCAGTATAAAAATAGCCTCTATTTATGTATTCATTGAGTTATTTCTTTTTATTTTTATGTTTTAGATTTATTGATTGAGGGGAGACAGTTGTACTTGTGAAAATGTTGCTCCAAACAGCCCTGTCTTTTAAACGTTTAGTAAAGAGATATATACGTTTGTGAGGAAAGAGAGAAAATGGTTTAAAAGACAATCAATGTATTGAATGCTGCTTTTTTTTTGTTTGTTTGTAAAGTGACATTAAGAGTTTAGTTGTCTTTATTCACAACAGCCTTGAAGACATAGATTTTCACCAAATCCTACAAGACATAAACTTTGACGCCCTCCCGGACGGGGATGAGTTTGAGGCTTTTTTGGGAGACTGGCTGAAACAGCTCTCTCCCGAATTTCTGGTGAGTTTCAGGCTCATTCCTGAGGCCGCATCTTTGCAGGGGGATGTCTCGTGTCCCTCCCCTTTCTTTTTTCCTCTCACCTTTAACTCGCAAACCTTGTGATCTTTGCTCCGAGCGCTTAAAGCTGACAATTCTTCCGCCTCATTTGTGCTCCTGTCTCTCTCGAGTCTCACAGATTTGACCTTAGATAGTAGAGAATGTGCTTATAATGGTCTGATATGTTATACATATCACTGCTAATCGAAAAAAAGGGAAAGAATTATCATGCTAATGATATGACGACAAAACTCTGGTTTAGACCAGATGTGAGATCCTGTTGGGTTTCAAAATGCAAAATATGATGCTTGTCAAAAAAAACAAAAAGAAAACAAGACAAATGTGAAACGAGGACCAGAGTACTTTTGAGGTTTTTCCTTTCATTTTCTTCCACGGTGTTTACAAAGTGAGCTTTCGCCTCTGACTTGTGTAAAGTGCCAATCCTGTGTTTCTATCAGCTGGTTCGTGTGTGTTTGGAAACCTTTTTTTATTCTGCTCCAGGTTTCCTTTGTGTCTCTCTCTGCCCATATAATAAGTATCACTGAACATTTAAAAGCACCATCGGGCACGTTTTCCAAAAAACACATACACACACCAAACCAATGATACTTGTTACATGGTAACTTACCCGCTGATTTGTTCTTCTTTGTGAGAAACATTACGAGGCAGTTTGGAATTTGTGTAACCTTCTTGGGTCGACTGTGCTTCCCCTCTTCTGTCATGTGAACCAATGTACAAACTACAGTAGAATGCATGATTAAAGTAATTGCACTAGCCACTGCATCTGTGCAGATGACTCCAACTAGATGGTTTTTTTCTTTGCTTTCTGACCATTGCAAAACATATTTATATATACATACGTACATACATATATATATATATATATATTTACTAAACTCATCATCTCTAGGTGTTGTTTTGTGTTCTGTTCTCCTCTCACCGTTTCTTCCACACATGGTTTCATGTCGGACCTTGAAGAATTGCTCTGAATGTACTTGTTGTAGAGTCTATTATGGAGAGAAGAAAAAAAAAAAGCTGTAATTTAAGTTTAAAAACTGCCATCATTTGATAGACACTTAAATTTACAGAACAAGCTTGCACGCACACGAGAAGAGACTTTAGAGAGAGAGAGAAACTGAGAGAAAGCTGGTTTTTAAAAGTTGTGGGATCTGAAAGGTTTTACAAAAACTGACACGACACGATGCACACTCACTTACTAACTTCCCACTTCCTCAAGGAAACTATAGCGATACAAAGCAAGCAAGTTGATTTTATATTTCTCAGACAGCAGGGTGAAAAAAGTGCTGCGATCTGTGTTTATTTGTGTCAATCTTTCTTTAATTTTGCATTCTCCTCTAGGCTTTGTGACGCGGGAAGCAGTTTGCCGCTGTGGTCCCTTGCATCGACTTTAAAAATCGCCATGAATCACAGATGGCTATTTAGTGGCCCTACAATGCTGCACATCATCAGCTTATACTTCACCCCTTTTTTTGTGGTCGTTTGTTTGTGTTTCACATAGGACGTCAGTTAGGATCGGTATAGCTCCATCCGGCTCAGACGTCCAAGCATTTCTAGTTTGGGTTTTATTTTTTTTTGCACTTTGTTTTTAGAACACTGCAATCTATTTTATTTAAGTACATTTTTTTTGTTGTGAAAACAGAGGGAAAGACCAGTTTGACCCTCTCCATGAAACATTATATGTATGATAGTGAAAGCGCCAACAGCCTTACAAAAATGAAATCATCTCCAAAAGATCTATATATATATATACATATATGTATATATATATACTGTGTAGAAAGTGAATATTAGATTATTACTTCAAATGGTGATCTGCAAGGGTCAAGTCAATAAATGTTTAAAAAAAGAAAAAGTGTTGTAAAATTTGTATGAATAAATTTTTGTAAACAACAAAAAACATTTTGTCTAGTCTTTGAAGCCAATATCACAAATAATCGTTACTTTAAAACTTACAACAAGGAGCATTTCGGCTGCTTTTTCCCATTACTTTGTTTAAACGTACAGTATATACAGACACTATAAGAATGTGCAACGTAGAGTGTCTTATATCCTTTTTTTCAATCATTTTCAGCAACTATATAAACACACAAAAGTACTCAAGTGTATTTTGTGACTTTTGCACAATTATTGCTACTTTATATCACTACTAAAAATGCGATCATAACTTTGACTCAACAACACATAAGAAGACAGCCAGAGAACCCAAAGAAATCCCACGCACACACGGGGAGAACGTGCAAACGCCATGCAGAGAGACCCTTGTTCCAACCGGGGCTCAAACTCGGGTCTTCTTGCTGCAAAGTCAACAGTGCTAACCACAAGGCCTGAGTCATAATATGTGACCTATAAACACACACGCCCCCAGGATGTCCATATAAGGAGTTGTGTACAATTCCCACGGCAATTTACCGTGGGTGCACCTGTGGCACCGATCTGTGCCACGTGAGCACAAAGGGTCAAGACAAATTCATGAAAACATGAAAAGAGGGAAGAAGCTATAAGTCACTCACGCAATCACCATGTCGTCAAAATCAGTTTAAACATCGAGAGCATTATTAACACTATGAGGAGACTTAATCAGTAAACCACAGAAACAAAGAATAAAGCACTCTGAGCGGGAGACGGATCAACGTCTCCGCCTCATTTTTCTACTGACTCAGTCAGTTTTTTGGCGGGGGAACAGTGACACCAGTTGGCCGGGTGTCCATACCTCCCCTCGGGACAGCATGAGTAAAGAGGCGTGGGAGGGAACTCATCCTCGCTGCACTTTACACCTCCCCAGGACTTCAGCAGTCACCAGTGAAGGCCCAAAGTACTGGTGGAACAGTTGGCTCGTCCGTCTCAACACTGGCGCAATCGCTTTGTGCCAAAAATAATGTGGACAAAAGAGAGTAAATGAACGCTCTGCAGGCACAAGTGTACCTTTTCGTGTGCTTTCAGAGGGCAGAGCTGGCTTTTTCATTAATATAAAATTGAGAGATGATAGAAAACAGTGTTTGGAATAGTCCCATAGTCTCAGGCCTTTTGCACCATTTATTTTCCCACTGTCGTTTGCACTCCACCTAATTGCAAAAAATAGCAATTTATTGCTGAGTGATTTTAGGTTTCTGTTATGGATACCTAATAAATGCATTCAGTTTATTAGCTTTGTTTAACTTTAGTGACTTCAATTTACTGATGTTTTTAAAGTAAATGTCTGATTATTGCAAGAAAAAATAATTTATTGCAGAGTGGGTTTTATTGGATTTCAATTAGCAATCATTGGGAAAGTGAAAATAATAGTGAAAAACTTTTACAAGACTTATTGCTAAGTGTAAATTCAGCAGCGCAGTTCTGGCATGTCCTTTATGAAGGTTACACACTGCAAAAGGTATAGAAATTACCTATCAAGAATATATGGTGTAAATCAAAATGGATTTGGTTTGATTTGATTTGAAGTCACAGGCTTTCTTAAAGCTCTGTGTTCACAGCGTCTTCTATAACAGGGTTTTCTCAATCCTGGTCCTGGGGACCGACTGCCCTGCATGATTAAGACGTTTCCCTGCCCATTTCCCAACTATGAGTTCCATTTGAATGCTGCACTGTAGATGAGCTGTCCAGTCTTAGTGGCACAAGTTTTCTCCTGGACTTATGGACTCATTGTCTGTTTTCCTTGTCTTGGCATTTTACATCCTTATATAAATCCCTGCATCTTTGAAAATATGTGATGATAAATCACAGCAGAGGCGGATTGGTTGGACACACTAAAGGGCTTGTGTGTGCGTGTGTACGCCCCTGCTCTTCAGGCCACAGAATCAATCACAACTGTAAGTAGCTGCAGCGTAACACTGCCATGTGTGTTATGAGATGCGAGACAACTGAGCAACCACACACAAAGCCTGCCGTGTGTCTCTCTCTGCTCCCCCGTGTGCGTAATAACCCCTCTCTCAGACGCGATGGCAAGGCTTTGATTTTTGTGGCCGCGGCCTCAGCTCTCAGAGGGGCACGTACAGGAGATGATCAATGGGAGTGATCTGATTCCTCCAGCCCATGCCAGACCCTTTCTTAACCTTGCTAACCCAATCAGACAGCGTTGCTGGGCAACCAGTCCCAGGAGGATGCAACAGGGGTGAGTGTGGTGGTGAGGGCCTTCCCGGGCACCAAAAGATCACGCTGGATATATTTCACTCATGACTTCACTGTCAGCGACGGTGTCTTTTTACTGCCTGCAACAGCAAGATGCAGGGAGATGAAAACAAAGGCTGAGTACTGACTCATAAAATTGCACATAAAGAACGACAGACGCGGTCACACAAGGTAGAACTTAGGTAGAAAAGGTAGAAAAAAGCAACCAGCTCAGGAGTGAGGACGAAACAGAAAGAGAAAGAAAAATGATTTTACAAAAAGTGGAAATTACATAGCATGATAACACAGAGCGTATCACAGACGACACGCTTGCGCAAGTGCACTTTGCATTATCGGAATAATGCACAAAGTACTTGAAGTTGCACGTCAAAGCCAATATGTGGTTATTTTGATCATTTCACTCGTGCAGTTGCATTATTTGGCCTGTTCTTGGACATTGAGACAAAACATGCTACATGTTTTACTGTTCAAATTTAACACGCAAAATCTGGTGTTCATGTACAACTACAGTGTTTTTCTCAATTAAACGTTTGGCTTTTCTTCATTTTAAATTGTTAATAGACTATTTTAACATGCAGTAAATTGTAAATATTGAAAGTTATTCTGGAAAACTGGGAAAAAGCACTGAACTCACAAGACATTTTTCTGGCCCTTTTTATGGTTACAATAAGCAAAAAGGAAGTCAGACGCACAGGCTTAGATGTTAAAGGGTTAAACCAAATAAAATGAGACTTTTGAAGGTCAGTTCCAATGACATCCACACCACTGCCTTTTCATGTGAAAACAGCTTTTTCAACAAAAACATCTGCATCCACACCAACCTGAAAATGTTGACCACCTGAGTAGTAAAGTGTTTTAAAACACAGAAAACAGAGTATTATGGTTGCAGACTGCGTTCAAATCAAACACTCCACAGCCTCAAATCTGAGCTTCAGTCCAGGATCTCCCTGCTCCTCTGGGGTCTGAGTGAGTGACAGCTTTCTTGAGGGGAACTCCACATGCAGCCCTTTCATCATGGCCGCCCCCCTGGGCCCTGCTTGACTGACTGTAGCACAGTGCAAAAGTTCAGCCATTACGGAGCGCTGCAGTATTTACAACCTTCCTCACTGTCGAACACCCACGACAGAGACGATAGAGCCATCACCTCCATCCATCTTTCATATTAAACCAGGGATTCGTGAGCGCTAACTCTGTGATAAACTATTTTCCCAGTGATTCTGCAAACTGTAATTGACAAGGACCACAAAGAACGACCCTGAGACGGAACACTTTGAACAAAAGCCCCAGTGACGTGCACATGTTTTCCGCCAATATCACATCTCTGAAACCATATTTGTAAAGAAAACGGCACAAATATGGACAATGCCGCCGTCGCCGTCCTTGGAAAACCTATTCCACCTCTACCAAGTTATAAAACACGGTTGGTGCAGTCTAATGAACGCTGTTTGAGTAATACCAGGGCTTCACTATCTCGACCGACGAAAGAACGACACAGACATCTATCTCTACAATTGAATAATGCTGTTCTCAAGTAAATGCTAAATTATGTCTGCAAAGACTAAGGGGAACATTACCCTGTCAACTCATCTCCCATTATTTTCTGCACAATAAATGTTTCTTATTTACATGTCTACAGGCTTGCATACAAACATGATAGTGTTTTTAACAACGCGTAGCACATTTTGAGCAAATCTTAGTTGCATTTACTGGTCGAATGTGGTTAAGTTTACGCACAAAAAGCACCTGGTTAAAGCTATAAAAACAAAATCATGGTTATTATGCGTCGTCTTCAGTGGGCCTGAGGTTTGCCTGAAGTTTTGCTCTCCATAGACACACTGGACTATCCTAAAATGTAATGAAATGTACTTTATTTCTTTACTACTTCAACCCACAGGTGATAAAATAAAAAGCATCACAGTCACAAGCATTAAAAACAGACAAAGCATGAAAACAACAATTAAAAATACACAAGAATAACAAGTGAACTAAAAGAATACCACACTATAACCCAGAATTCTGAATAAATATGTGTTTTGTAAATATGTGATTTAAAAAGGCCCAGGTCAGTGATAACACAGGAGGGAGGAGCTTATTTCAGAGTCTGGGGGGGTGGCAACTGAAAAGGCTCGGTCACTAAACTGTTTATATCTAGACCTGGGCATGACTGCAAATCTCTGGCGCTGCTTGCCAACAGTTCAAATTCCTGTTAAATCAGCTGGGGCAAGGCCATTACAGGCTTTGAAAACAAACATTAAAAGTTTAAAAATCAATTCTAAAAGGCACAGGTAGCCGGCGGAGAGAATAACGTCACAAATCAGCAACAAATCTAAAGACATTCGGTATCAGTTTGTTCCCAGACTTTGGGCTGCTACTTGTTTTGCTCACTCGAGACCTCTTACTCCTCTGGTGTGATATCATTTTGACACAAAACAAATGTAATATGTGACAAACGAGACATCTTCCTACCTCCCATTCCGTTCCGTTTGGAAATGATCGGAATCTGTTTGATGTGAAGGTGAAAAGCCTAAAAATAGGAACATATTCTTCAAAGCCTTGACACTGATTAAGAAAGTAGGCCACACCTACTTGACACGTGTGCTGCCAATCACAACAATCAACGGTTGTTGACTGGGTAATTTGACATTTTAACACGCATAAAAGCAGATCATGAACAGGGATTTCGTGTAAATAGGTATGTAAAACAAAAACCATTAAAGGAGAACAGGGGTCATAGTCAAAGTTCAGTCCATGTGATTGTCGTTTTTCCAAAAGTTTTTAAAGTAAAACTTTCACTTTATCTCGCCTTAGTGGAAGCACACTTTATCAACACACAATACACTGAGAGAGGAACGTGAACAGCCGCCTCAAGGTAAAACCATTTTAAAAAGAAATAGAAAAACATACACAACGTTGAATTCACAGCAACAAAAGGCAACCTTGCTGCAGCCTTTTCACTTGTTGTGTATGTGACATTAGTGAGTCGGTCCGCTGCGTTCAGCCGCTGTGAAGTGCAACACACACGGCATCACGTCAATTTATGGATTAAAACAAATAAATTCTTCAGTAAATAAAGGCTTTATCGCTGTCTGTGACTGCTGTGATGCTCCATACATGTGAATCATGAAGCTCTGTTATACTTTAAAAAAGGAAATGTATCTCGGGCCCTTGAGCTTGAGGGCTCCTGCATTCCCTTAACCTCGCTCCTGCATAAAAGCAGCTTGTGTGTGTACACTGTGTTTACATGTGTTTCTTCTCTGTTAGTGTGTGAGGACCAGCGTGAGCTGACAGCCATTTGTAGCAAACCTTGTTAAGTAGTTGTAACGTCTGCTTTTCATCCCACACTCCCCCGCCGTGACACTTTTAAACGCCGAAGGCACATAATGTGGTTTTTATGAGCGCCAATATCTGTGAACAAAGACCCCAGTCGAGATCATGAATTCACAATTTTCTATTTCCATAATATTTTTCAAAAAACGCGTCTGCAGCTCCTACTCCACCCCCCTCTCTCTCTCCCTTTTTTTTTTACTCTGTGGACAGCGTACAGTACATCAGGGCCCAATTAGCATTTCCCCGACTCAGGTGTCACGGCAGTCTGGGTTGAAAGGTCAAAGGTAGAGGAGCATGTTCCTGGATGCGGACTGTACGCTGTACTCATTACCGGGCTGTCAGCTGACCCTTGCTGTCATTTCCGTCACATCATTAGTGATACTGTGAGACTCAAGGCTAAACTGGACACACACACACACACACACACAGACTGCATTACCATTAATATGCATCCAGTGACATCACAGTATTGATCTGTCTATTGCCTCATGCGGTCCCCACAGAGAGAGGACAACGCGGTGCCACAAAGCGAACATGCCGAATGAAGAAGGTCACAGACACTTCCGGAAGAAGATATGCACACATTTAAATCACTTTTCTGCTCATCGCTGTGGAAAGTCATAAAAGGGAAAGAAAGAAAAACAATCCCATAAAGTGTCTTGCTGTGGTTTTCATATCTAGACATCCATCATTCAACCTGCACCAGCGATGAGAGCGCGGTGATAAATCATCTCACCTGCTTGCTCTAAATCCTGCACAAGATAGAGGTAAAGTTGATTTATTTTGGATCTGCTGACGTGGGTTATACCTGTCTTCTCTTGTTGGAGGAGCTAACACTGCGAGCAGAGATAAATCATATGCAAACAGCATATAGCATTCAGTCATCGCTTTAAAAAAAAGAAAAAACAGCATCAGTAACTGAATCTACAGACACTTTTAGAGACAATCAATTTTCTTCTTTTCTATTTTTTTTAGAAGAGATCAGCTACTGTTGCAATGTTGAAGTTACAATAAAATCTAAAAAGTAAATCTTTATTTCGCTTCGAGGCGACCGTTTCCAACTGGAGACTGAAGTTTGTGTTGCTTTTTAAACTACTAGATATTGCACATACCAAATCCCATTGGGGCAAATCAGTGATTTTACACTGTGGCACACAGAAGTTGTTGATCCACTGGTGCCACCGACACGTTCAGATGTGTTATTTTGTGACTAAAGTAGTTGAAATTCTTCATTTGGATTTAATTATGTGATATAAACTTATCACATGAGGTATTAGTCGACCAGCAGCTCAACAGTCTCATCGCGACAGACTTTGGTGCAGGAAAGTGAACATCAGTTTCTGGTGGGAAAAGGCAGTTCAAGCGTGATGTTGTTTTATTAGTGACGAGTAAAGCAGTTGTTTTCGGTGTAACTGAATCATTAGAATCACAGTTCATTAAAAAAGACTCGTTCTTTAAAGCAGTGTCTATCTCATTATTCACCAACAACAACAAGCAACAGACATGTTCCATGCTAAATGTTGGAGATTAAATTTGAAAGGTTTTTTTTAAACTGATCTACAGGTCGGCATCGCTCGGTTCGATTCCTGTGTCAGACGTCACGCTTGTGACTCTTCCAGTGACGACACGTTACATTTCAGTCTCGGCTCAGCTCGGTTGGAGAAACAGCACCAAGTACTATCCCTAATGGAAAAGCAAAATAAACCGAGTATAGAATTGAGCCGTGCTGAGCCAAATTGTGCTCCAACTGTATCATGGAACAGCGTCAATAGACGATGGACATGCATAGACTTAATTAGGTCAGTTTGTTTTGTTGTGGCTAAAATCCATTTCTCCTTGTGTCCCTGCTGACAGCCATGTGAGACTGAGCATGACGGTCTTATGCTGGTTCTTGGCACAGGGGGCGCCGTACTTTATATGTCCACACTTCAAAACAAAGCTGAACTCTACCTTTAGCAGGGGTGTCACACTCACATGACCTGGGGGCCAATGAGCAGCTATAGTCTGGTCTAGAGGGGACACAAAATATTCATGATGATATTTCACTGAATTTCAAAGTAAAAGTGCTTGTTTTGACATGGAATGCTGCAAACATAATTCATAATAGTAACATTTATGATGCAAAAGAAACCTATTAATATCAAAAATAGAAGTAAATAATAGAGTAAATAATAACATGGACAACTGTAATTAAAACACCAAACAAGCCATTTAATGTAATACATTTAACAATGTGATAATGGCCAATGTTTTTATCATTTTAACATGATAATAAATGGTGGGCCACATGTCATCAATTGGGGGGCCACATGTGGCCCACGGGCCGCCAGTTTGACACCTCTGGCCATAAGCAAATATTGTGAATCTTTTTTTTATTTTTTAAATGAAATCCTATCATGGTCAAACCTGCAAAGTGACTCACTGTTTCCTCTTCGTCTGTCTTCCTGGTTTCCAAAGTGAGCGTCGGCCTAATAGGATTTCATAGATTCCTTTAACCCTTCGGAGGGGCCGCTCTCCTGATGACACATAAATAAACAGGTGACGAATAAGAAAGGTAATTAGATATGACTGAGGCTGAAACCTATTTCTAAATTAGCCGCGAACAATAGCTGCACTACCAACGCGCTCTTGTGGAAGGTATTAATTTCCTGTCACACATGATTAGACGTGTTGTTCTAACTATGATCCTGTTCATGGTTAACAAATGAGTCACTCATACCTCTGTGGATTTATATCATTAACGTCCTTTTACTGTGTTTGCCAAATACTCCTTCTTGGGCCTTAACGCTAGTTTCATTGCTTGTATTAAAGTACAGTCTGGAGACCCTGCAATGCAAACCAGCACTGATATAATGCATTTATTTAGTGAGTCAGTGGGTTAATGGCCAAAAACAAAGGCATGATTGCTTTTTCAGATATTGGGCTAATTTGCAGCTTAATCAGCAATTAACTAACCTTTGTCCGTTAAACAGCCATAATTACAGGGGCCACTGGCTGATTCTAACCTTTAGATGTTTCATAAAAGCTGCTCTGTCGTCGGCCACCATCTGAATGAGTGGCTCATTCATCCCCTCCTCTGTTTCTTATGTATCTTTAATATCTCCAGTGACTAAAATAGAGTCTCTATCTTTAGCTGTTCACAGTTCATCTTCACAGACAGTGACTGCTCCTGAAAAAAAAAAAAAGAAGAGTCTCTTGTCTTCCCACTTTCCTCCTGAGGTAATGCTGCAGAGAGGAAGTGTTGATAAACCCGCGGGGAGCAAAATGACTGAAAGGGAATAAACGTGTTGTCATTTTCATCTGTAGCTGATAAATATTACCAAAATAAGACAAACAACTCTGTGTGTGTGTCTGTGTGTGTGTGTGTGTGTGAGAGAAAAGTTGTTTGCCTTTCATAAAAATCCAACAGTTTCCTTGAAGTCTTTTGAAAAATGCATGACGCTGGTTTATTCGTCCCCCTGCACTCACTGAAAACTCGCCGCTGAGCCACAAACAATTCCTTTATGTCAGAATCAGCACCATTACTGTCTCATGCTGGAATGTGCTGTTAAGCTCGGAGCTTATTAAAAAAGACTAAATGCACCGTATCTGCCAACGCTCCTGCATCATTCAGAGGAGCCTTTTTCTTAATGTGGAAGAAGGGGGGAGGACGGAGGGGACGGCAACACTCCAGGGTGTCGTCCTCTGTACCTTCTGTCCTTCTTCACGCCCCGATGCTCCACTTGAACCCGTCTAATGATGTCATATGTGTTTGCGCGATGCTGCTGAGTTATGGGGAGACGCAGTAGAGCTGATTTCCCGTCGTAAAGGAGAGGAAAATCAAAGACTTTGTCACATTATAGGTCACAACTGAGGTCAGTAAATATGGCACCGACGCACTTTTGTCGATATCGGAGCAACAACATTTGACAGCGGGTCTAAATCTGTGTATCATTCGTTCTTTCAATATTCAATTGAGGAATGGTTCCTTATTTCATTATTTGTTTTCCAATCTTGAATGAAAGTACTAATCGTTTTTTTTTTTTATTTCCAATTCTTGATCCTCAATTGAATATTGAAAGAGCGAATGACACACGCAGTCATCTAAATTAGTCTCTGGAGATGTTTTTATAGTTTGTTTTAGAAGGTCCAGCATGTAAGAACTAGTGACCTCTTAAGGTGAGACTGCAGACTGCAACAAACCTCACACGCCTTCTCCACGCCATTCTCCCATGATCTCGTTCTGCCAATGCCTTCTTTTTCTTTGTTGCTTTATGCAGTGGGTTTGTGGTAAGCTGCAAGATGGTGGCCTCCATACAGCATGGCCTTGGCCTAAATTACACATTAAAAAAACAAAAAACAAAAACACACATTAAGAAAGCATTTATAAACTTAGACCAACATACCTACAGGGGAGTATATACAATTTGTACCAGGAAACATGTAAAAGGTTACACACAGGATCATATTCAGGGCAGATAAGAGCAACACAGGTGTGAGTTCACAGATGTCAGTGTAAAGAATAACAATGAATAACACAGTTGTTGTGTATTGTCTATTACACCTACTGAGTTATAAGATTGCTCTCATATTGTTAATTCTTTTAATTCATAACAATAACTAATATCACAGAAAGTGATATTTTCTTACCTCGTATATATATATATATATATATATATATATATATATATACATATATGAAATACACTGAGGTTGACTGACAGCTCACGTCACTGCAAAAACAAACAGAAATGTTCATTTTCTGTTAAGCCACAAGGAAAAACCTCTCCACAGATAAACATGACTCATACCAGTGTGACCCTGAGGTAATATCTCATAATCCTAAAGGTGGACGCACTACTCATTATGGTATATTACGTGTGTATATTGGAGCGAACAAACAAAAAAAAAAACTACATGGAGAAGAGAAAACTTCCTCCTGTAGCCGACTGTCATTTTGACCAGTTGTGTGAATTACCACTTCAAAAACAGAAGGGGAATAATGGAAAAATAGCATTAAGAGCCTGTCATCAAAATCTCAGTGAGCTTGGTGCAATTATGTCAGAAACCTTTTCTTCTTGCAGTTTTTAATTGAGAGGCTGCATCACCACCATGAGTGTGTTCCTCGCCTCTGTTTTGCAGCAACGAGGACTTGCTCATTATTGGTCAATTCAATGCAAGGGTGTTGTGGTGTCAAATGAGATTTGTCTCACCATTACAAGAAGTAATTGGTCGAGGCTCTCTCGCTAATTTACTCTCAGCCGGCGCTACAATAGCTTTATGGTGAATAATTGCTCCTGTCTGGCTCACTACTGTTATGGGCAACATGAGTGTTGAGTCTCTGCTGCTGCTGAGGAGCCACTGGTCCACAGTGGAGAGGCTGAAACTCTCATCTCAATCTGCAGTGGGAGTAGATTCAAATATTTTATGAGTTTGTTCGGTCTGTCCATGTGCAGACATAATTACAGAAGGAAACACTAAAACAAACCAAAAAGGAGAAATGTATACATTTAATATTTCCTTTGAATGTACTGTAAAAAGAGAACCATGTTTTTTTTAATATAATTTAATTAAATTTGTCAGAAATAAGGTGATTTTTCCTCAGGTTTTCATGATCCAGAGAGTGAATGATATCTTCGTATCTTTAAATCCTTATGACAACGTTTTTTAATGCAATAATATGAGATATTTGAGATGCTTGCCGATACAATTAATGACACTTGTTACCATATGTCATATTACTGTATATTTCCACAAACAACAGATGTGAAATTGTGTTTCTGAACCAAAATGTCCAAAGTTATAACCACTATTTCAATACTATTATATTTATATAGTATTTTATACTATTTCAACACAGTACAATTCATGATGTGACGACTCTGTGAGTAAATCCACAGTTAGGTTGAGGTTAGTGTTCGAAAAATCACATGATTTTACATTCTCTTCATTAAAAACACACTGTAACGACAACAAAACAACAACACGTCTTCCAACATTTGGCCTCAAATTATGGTCTACTGGCATTTTTTAAGCCACCACCAAACCCTGCTCCTGATGTCAACCTTGCCATAAATATAATGTTTCTTTAGTACTTTTCACTATTCAGTGTATTTATTTGCTACAATCTTATAAAATTACAAGTTATAAAATACACAAATGTGGAGTTTTGTGTTCCTTAAATGGGAATTATATAAATTGTATGGAATAAAATATAAATATATTCATACAATTTTCAGAATCAGAATGACTGATATGGAATGTTGATCACACACGTAACATTTCCCATACTTTTTGCAGGAGAGTGTGATGGAAAACATTTTCTTTTGAAGAAAACTAAAATGAGAGTCAAAGATCAACAAAGCAACAACAGGATTTCTGCGCCTTATCCTGCAGGCATCATAAAACCAGGATATCGTCTAAAACCTGGATTTAAAAGTTCACTGCAGGCATCGCAGGGAATAAACACTCTGCAACCACATCGACCTCTTCCACATCCTCATTTAATGGCTGTAATGTGTTCATCAGAAAAGCTCACGGGCAGCACTGTGGTTCATGTGAATATTGTAATATTACAGAAAGCTTTGGAGAAGTCCCTGCTCCTCCAGGGAATACAGTCACTATGAAGAATACATTACTATGTGGTTGTGTTACAAGAAATCACTCTTTTTTTTGAGGCAGTCCAACACAATATTTACGCACAATAACAAACATAAAGACTGTACTTTCTCCACCCATGACTTCTCAACAAACTTCTTCATTAGTTAGAGGAAAAACAGATGCAAGCAACATGAAGTTATAAAAGAAAGGAATTTGGATTTACATTTTTCAGAAATAGGCAGATTGTTCATATTTAAAGACATGTCTGTTAATTTCTATGGTAGTGAAATAAGTAGTGAAATAAAACTGGTTCCTACGAGTGTGTCGTTTATATTGTTTTAAAGTAAAAAGGGAAGTAACTTACTTACTTACAAACACACTTCACCCGTGGCTTCCTCAGGTTCACTCAGCCCAATCAGAGACACACGTGTTCACGGCTGCAGCTCATGTGACCAATCAACAAGGTGCAACAAATGTAAGAAAACATGTGTTAGTAAAAGGGTTTTTTGTGTTCCAAAAATGATTCCATGACAATATTTTGTAAAAAATCAAAATGCAATAAACTTTGTTCCTTCACAAAATGTCGTTATATGAAATTTTTGTGCGTGATTTAGGGATTATCTTAATTTTTGAGAGTCACTGTTGTTCAGGTAAATATTATTTAAGATTATTTAAAACACCACTTAATACATGAGGGTATATGCTTGTGCTTGGATATTTTAATTTAAGAGACCTGTATTTGATTCATAGTTTATAAAAATCAAAAAAGTTGTTTTTCTTTAGGCAAAACTTCCCTCCCCAAATGTCAAACACAGCATCCAGAATTCTGTAGCCTCATATCACGATTCATCAAATTCTGTTATACGTATTAAACCAGAAGTTTCTCCAGTATTTAATCTGACAGAAACCTGGATTCTCAGGACGAAGCAGGACCTGGAGGTACAGTATATTTATGGCCTTGGCTCAGATTGAAGTCCTTCACCGTCTGCTAGTGATGCCCCGGTTAAACACGCCTCACAAATTTTAAACACGGGGTGGAATTTGAATAAAAGTGTCAGAAATGATTGAGCTATAAAAGTGTCCCTGTCCTCACGTTGCCCGTTCTCTGTGTCAAAACATGTCCTTGCTGCATCTCGTCCACACAGCAACCCTTAATGTTAGAGCAGGGCCTCAGACACGGTGCTGATGTTTATATTTATGTTTCAAAAAGCGCGTAAAGTTACTTAAGTAGCGAGAATAAATCTGTTAGTTTAGTGTTTAGGGATAAGGGAGTGTTTTGAGATGAAACAGAAGGTTAAATGTGGACGCCACAAACTGCGTACAAGCGTCACTCTTAGCGACGAATGACAGGTTATGTAAGGTAACACTTAACAACACGGAGCATTTGGGCTGCTTTCTTCCATTACTATGTTCAAATGTATTTACAGAGACTATAAAAATGTGTAGTGTCTTATATTCTTTTTTTCAGGACAACCTATGGCCAATCCGATGATTTCTTTTTCATTTATTTTGACTCATTGTGAAAACAAACCTGAGCAAAAAGGACTCAAATTCTTTAACGTCGGATATGTCACAGTAAAAAGTTCGCTTGACTAATTTTTACAAACAAAAAGTGACTTCTGCACAATCAAATGAATCACAACTTTGACTCAACAGCACATAAGAAGACAAATAAACATGCATTTTGTAAAGGATGTCCATATAAGGAGTTGTTTAATATTCCCTCGACACTTAAGGGTTAAAATCAGTAATAAACAATAAGCATATCTTCTAAAAGACGTTATAAGATGCTCTATGTAAGTGTTTATAAAAGCAAGTATTATTTCTTTGAAAGCTCTTCTAGTCCGTCATTTGTCGTCAGCGCTGATAAGGTTGCTAAAAAAATTTAAATTTCCTCTTATAGAGTCTTATTAATGTCATTAAACTCTGACTAGATTTTATGAACATTAAGAATCTTCTCATACGTTCCAACAGGTGTCTTTTAAGTCATAATTTTTCCTTTCTCTCCATCTCTAGTGGTCGCCACAGCATGTTTCCTGACACAACCTTCCCACGTGCACTGGATGTGGTCGCCACAAAGTGCTGGGTTCAATTTAATGTATTCAATTACCAACGAGCCCCAGGCCTAAACCTGGCAGGGATTTGAACCGGCAAGGTCACAAGCCCATGCACTTCCCTTCTACACAACCATGGGCTGCACGCTTTGAAGTCATAGTAATTATGTTTATTACGCCGTGACCCATGCTTAAAAGTATCTTATAAGGTCTTATTTATGCGTACAGGCTTATAAATGGCTTATTGATTTTCTTTATTGCCTCAACACGAAGGTTTTCAAGTCTTAACAAATGTGTTACCCTAAAAAAAGGAGCATATTTTTACAATTCTGACATTCAATTTCACAGTTTCATTCAATGAGACATTATAAATAAATGAATACTCAAACTTAACCTGGTCTTATTTTAAAGTGTTTAAATGCTTTGAATCAGTGGAGGTCAGAATTTGCAGATAGCAGCTTTACTGATTGCTGTAATTCTCCAATTACAGCTAATTGGACAAAGATCAAACCCGGGAATAACTTCTAAAATCTATCACCTGTGGATTGAGATGAATAAGATAAGAGTAATGCAATAACGTTTGGAGGTTATTTATTGCAAAGGAGGTGGGGGAAAAAAAAACTTGTGTGTGATGAAATAAATAATGCAGGAGTGGTGTTTGTTGCATGTTGAAAATGCAAATGTGGGAAGGCAGAGCGTTCCGTCTTCGCGTGTCTGTTTATCTCCGTGACACCTTGACACTTATATGAGCCACATATCTGCTCACACGCTCAGGATGTCGATGGTTGGCCCCATGGCGATGGCTTTACTTATGGATCAGGTTGCTCGCCGAGCTGGATGCAGCGTGGATGAGACTTTTCCCTTGATGGAGATGAAGATGGGGGGGGGTGTTGTATGGGTGGAGTGTGTGAGGAGGGCCCGGGTAATTTGCTCATGTCCATTCATTACCTTCATTAAAGTCTGAGAGGTAGACACATGCTCAGTGTCTGATTTATTCTGTCAATCAGAGCAATGATAGGAGTGTCTATTGCTCTCCCTCCGCCAATGGGATTGTAGCTCACAGTCTCATTACGCCGCTTCAAACCATTCAAATGTGATGAATGTGGACGCTGCTGCTCTGCAGGCGACACGGGGGGGGAAAAAAAGACTTGTGAGTTTATCTTGAGGAAAATCACATATATTGTAAAACTGTGAAATGATGGCGACCATGAAAATGAAAATGTTTAACAATGACATTTTAATAATCTCTATGTCATTATCCTATAAATTACATTTGAGATGAACTCACATTAACTCGCTGCAGGGCTAACTCAAACAGCAAGTGTGTGATTAGTGAATGTTTAATCAGTAAAGAAACTATGATTAGTGAAGGTTACGCACGTCTTAACCAGGTTAAATCTTTGCCTACATGCTTTAGAGTGAGAAAGGGAAAACAACTAAATCACATCAGCACTGAGCAAATGCTGTTGCACACATAAAATACATCCTTTTATTTCTAAAGCGCCTTATATCCTTTTTTCCAGCACAACGTAGGCAATCTGATGAAAAAGATAAACACACCTGAGCAAAATGCACTCAAAATGTTTAAAATGGGATTCATTTTTATGAACACAAAGAAAAGAAAAACATGTGTATTTTGTGACTTCTGCACAATTATCGTTACTTTATATCACTACTAAAAATGCTATAAAATGAATATAAAATGACTCATAACTTTGACTCAACAATACAGAAGCCCATTTAAAGCCTGAATATGTGACCTATAATGACAATAAACTTTGATTTGATTGGATTTAAAAATTAAATTACAAATAAGACAGTAAAAAATTAAAATAGGAAAAGCGGAAATCGAAAATATGAATGAACAAGTTGAGTGACTGTGATTATTATGTTACTCACACAGTTATGGTTGATGGATCATTTGCATAACCTAGTGTGCACTAAGCAACCAGTTGCCTGTTTATTGCACACCTGTGATACCAAATTAGACAGGAAACAGGTTAAGGGTCAATCTCTGCAGGTTTGCCTGTGCGAGAAAAATCACAAATTTTAGTGAATAATTGGTGTCGTACTCTGTTTTACTCAGCGTCAAGTCATTCCGGGCGGCAGTGCATCTTCATGATCACATTAAACACCCGGGGTGACTTTTATAGGTGGGTAACTGCAGCGTCATGTGTCTCTTCAGTGTGGAGCTCTGGTGGCTCTGAGGCTAAAGCTGTGGATGTCAGGCAGAGGAGGAGGGGGGAACTTGATTGGAATCAAGGCTCTGTTGGTAGAAGACCCAGCGGTGACGGCCGCGGGAGGCTAATTGGTCTCTGGCATTTAGCACATTGTTGATGGGGGTGAATGGACACTTTCCTCCCTGTGCTTTGACTTCCAGGTTTGCATAAAAGAGCAGAGAACAGCAGGAGAGGAAGTGATACATCCCCATTAGTGCAATTAGATGACACTGGACATGAACATGTGGTATGCTTGATCTTATTAGACAGACTTTGTTATCCGTCACAATTAGCTCCGACAATTTGGTTTGAATGTCACCAGGGTTTGACTGGAGAGGCAACACGGTTTAAAATAACTAACTTTAACTTTAGATACATTCATGAGCTGGATATGCAACAATCAGAGGCAATGTTCTGCCAAATAAGGAGGCAAATGACAACTTTTGTGTCCAGGTGTGCAAGTAGTTTTCCACAGTAATCAACCACACCTGCATGAAAAACATGATCGATACAGTTCCAAGAACACAGTGAAACATAAACATGTAAGGTATTGTTTTTTGTGCATTTCTAACAAACATTACAACATTTAAACCCAAAAATATGTCCATTTGAGCATTAAAGCTCTGGTGCATAACATCTGAGGTCCCTCTAAGGAATTCTAGGTGTCTCTAGAAGATGTATGCACCATCACCACCTCTCTGCTACCCAGTTGCTTGAATTTCATTCCATTAAAATGCAACATTTTTAGGGTTTTCTAGCAGTCAGTAACTATTCGTTAGTGCTCTTTGACATTTCCATTCACACCTTCTGTTAATCATTTGCATATACTAACTTGACAATAGCTTGAAAGTATGGGACATTATTCCACCATAACCCTTCTTATGTTCCTTTTCCAGAAGCTTTAATCAAATATGATGCAAAGGTTGTTGTACATTATTTCAGGCCTAACAGGTTTTTACAGCACCTGGACTGTGTGTGAGAATAATCTGCAGCGGCTTAGTTTCTCATAATGAAAGAACAGTGTCGCTGTTGGAGTGATGTGACTCACTGATGTGTTTTCAGTCGTTACTGTCACAGAGGAACAAGCTCACACTCCAGGCCGAGTCTTGTTTGCAGGATCATTTCACTGCTGAACTGAACGTCGGCGGACAAAAACAGGCCGCGTTCTGTACAGCAGCACGACCTGTTTGTCTCTGCAAAACCAGTAAACAGCCTGTGTTTGTTTGTGCACATTCTCCCACAATAAACATACCACACACAGGACTTCAGAAGTGTTTGGCTTTGACCCGCTGGCATTTCTGGAGGCAGTACAGAACAGAACAACTCCCCCCACAGCTTCCCTGCTGGGCAACAAGGATCTCACTGAGTCATGTGTGTGCATGTGTGTGAGTGTATGTGTGTGTGTGTGTGTGGACTGCGGTTTCCCCTCACTGTCACCAGTCTTCACAGGGCCTGTCGTCCTCGATTGGCTCACTGTGAGTCAAATGGATGGAAACTGCAATCGGCCGGCAGCGAAACGAGATCAGGCTGCAGCGATTCCTGAGTCAACCGCTCAGAGGGTGAAGAAGAATAAGTGTTTCACTTTTTCATCGTCAGCTGCAGGCAGGATATTTTTGGCGTTATTGATCCATCATTTTCTTTATAAGCTTTCAGCATGATGCAAATCAAGGGGACGGAGAGGAAGAGAACTCTGCTGGGGGCCACACTGAATGTGTTTGCAGTGCACGCAAAAGACTTTTAAATACACACATGAATACATTAAATGCCAGCGTCAGGAATAAGAGCAAGCAGAAATCACCCACTGTCGTAACGTAGATAAGAAAGAAAGAAAACAGAAGCGCCACCATGAGGAGACATGAAGTAGCGACGCCCAGCGAGGGAAAGTGGCAGTGAAAGTGGCAGAGGCTTAGAGGTTTACTTTAGAGCTCCTTAATTTATTGATTTTAAGAATAATAATAATAACAATAATAATAATAAATTATTATCGTTTTGCACGAGGAAGGACGACGATATATCACCAAATTTAGATTTTGACCCATGTTGACAATGTGTATTTTTCTTCATCTTCCAGTGTCTCAGTTGTGCTCTCTATGCCTGCGGTGAGATCCCACTACGCCACTGGATAAATCTCAACAATCACCCGTCTTCCTGACTGTCCTGCTTACTGCGGCTTTAATAATGCAAACCCTGTTGTGGCGCGTGACGTCAAACCTCTGAATGCTGCACAGTGATACACCATGGACATAATAAATAACATGATATGCTAAATAAAAGCCTTCTTGAAAATTCTTGCGGGACCACTTCCGTGTGTTTTTATTATGCCGTGCACAACACTCACGAGGCTCACGAGTATCAGAATCACATATGCATTGTTACACTGAATACATGTAGTGGCTCCTTCGCGCGTCATACATTTCTATGCATTACCTTTCTGGAACATGCTTGGTTTTGTTGCCGATGCCACTCCTACAGTAATTCAGCTTTTGCCGCAAAGAGTTACTGATTCATGAATCTTAAAAGCTTGATTTAATCTCGCCCCCGCACACATAATTTCATCAGCGGCTGCCTAGTTTCATCACAGAAACTGTCAATAAATCTGTTGAGGCTGCGTTTACCCCAAATCTCATCAAACATTCAGTCACTGTGGGACAGGGACGCTAGTTCACACTGAAGTCCAAAGTCACCCAGAGACACGATAGACACCAATTAGTCCGCCTACGTCGTATCATATGACCTGCGGATATTGTGGTCCATGGTTAAAAGTAGCAGCCATGTAGCAAACTGCTTCTTTTCTTTTTCCATCAGTCAGAATGATTTAACAATAAAGACTATGAGCTGCATTATGGACGTTATTGAAAGGAGGAAGGAAAGAAAAAAAAAAACTATGAGAGAGTGGGGTGAAGGGTGCAGAATATGAAAGAGGAGGTGAAGGTTAGGATGGTATTCATAGAACAGTGGAATAGGTAGCTTCAACAAAAACTCTTTTATTCCTGATGCACTGGCATGTGATGCTAACATAAATAATAGCAGCATTTAGGTTTGTCCACATGGTCAAGATGATCTGCTCAAGTTTAAACGGAGCATCAGAATGAGGAGGAAAGTTGACTTTGAATGAGGCTTTGTTGTTGCTGGGTGTTTCTGAACCTGCTGATCTACTGGAATTTTAACACACAACCATCTCTGAAGTTTAGCATCTTATAATAAACCTTGTAGTCCGGCTTCATTGGGTGTTTCGGGTCTCATTATCATACATCCTCACCTGGGCGACCCAGCCAAGGGTGATCAGGTCCCGACTTGCGTCCAGGTAGCTGACTCTCTGTCACTCTTCATCGCTCTATTCAGCGGCTTCCAAGATGTTCTTGATGGCTCTCTGTCTCTGCAGTCCACAGATCACAGAGAGCATCCTCTGCAGCCCCTGCAGCCCACTTCAACACCATCCTGTCTTCCCAAGGGCCTGTTAGTTACAGCATTACCACTGGATTTGAAGTCTCAGACATCAGAACCATGTCAGGCCTGAGAACACAAAGAGGTCAGAGGAGAAAACAAATGGGACACAGCCAGTCAGTGTATAAAAATGGACATAGCCTTTCAGTTTCAGACCTAGGACCTAGGAAGTGTGACTGAAATAGCAGTTCGCCACCAGGGGGCAACTCTGCTGGTTTCAAAAATAGTTCCATTTGATTGGAGGTCTTTGGGGTCTTCTCCCTCGACTTCTAACCTCTCTGAACATTTTCCTGAGGAGTTAAAGGTCTCAGTACCTAGTTTCAGGTCTTCTTCAATAGAACATGCTGTCAATTTAGTAAATGATGCTCCCATTCAGAGGAAAAAAGATGATTTGGCACATTATGAGTGGACACCAGTGTGGCCCTGGTCCAGAAGACAACACCCTCCAGGTGCTACTCCTGACACTTAACCAGATTTATTGTGCACTTAATAAAGTGGCTGCTGAGTGTATACTTTGTAGATAAATCAGAAGTTTTCCACAAAGTTCCCTTGCTGGAACACACACACACACACACACAGCATCTCATCATGTGTGACTTAAAGCTGGATCTCAGCCCGTTCTCTCCGAGACAAAAGTTCAAACGTGAGTTATCTTTAATTAATTGGATCGTGGTTTTTTTGGAAGACAGCGCTACATCCTGGAGATAAATGCTCATCGACAGAACTTGGCTGGCACCTCACTTCACCACCGTAAAACTTGAGCTGTAAAACATGAAAATGCCACTCAGCTTCCTATTACAAGGCAAACAACATTTTGGATCAAAACTTGGAAAGTTATCGATCATCAATTATATTTTTATCATTTCTGAAAAGCTTAGTCAATGAATTTGTTTTTCCTCATTAAAATAGTTTGGCCTTTGCGGTGAGAGTAGTTAGAAATAACCTCTATCCAAGGCATTTGGGATCAACTTTAAATTAAAGAACGAGACCTCACACCTTCAAGTCATATCAAATACAACGTGTCGGAATCGTACCCCTCCCCTAATCATTAGTGATCACATTAAAATGCATCAGCCCTCTTGTGATCATTAATGCTTTCCTTGGTCAAGTATTTTGTTTCATTAAGCCCACCTGCCACATTTTCCAGCTCATTAGCAGCTTGCAACCTCAACCTGCTACTTAAGCTTTCAGCGAGCGTTGCACACTGGCCTCATGGGAGAATAGGTGACCAGTCCGGCTCGGCGAAGGAGGTGTTGTTGCTCGCAGTTGAATACCAATTAGTGCGCCGCAACATCCTTTCCATGATAAACCTGAAATGTGACAGAAAGATGGTTAAAAAACACACAACAAGAAGTCATAATGCTCCTCAATAATTCAGGCATCTTTAGGAGATCGATATTAATCTGTGTGGTAAAGAACCAATCCGTTTAGTGAGTGAGCTCCACTTGCATACATTTTTAATGTCCATCATTACTATTCCTGCCTCCCTCCACGCCGAGCTGACCTCTCACTCGGTGTCAGGCGGCGGCATTGAGATTCAACATTTTACAGAGAAAACATTAGTCGCAGCCAATTAGAGGCAAAGTAGATGGCAATGGTTTCCATCAAGACTGGGCTTTGAAAGACGAGAAGATGCAGCGCAGTCAATTAACATGCATTTACCGATGTACTGACAGCATCATCCCACCAAACCCACACACACACACATCAATTCAGTCAAGGCTTACCACTTTCTATTGATTTGACCACTGAAGAATGCTGTGCATTATGGGACGCCGCTTTTCACTGTTATTGTCTCACCTGAATGAATGAACAAACCCTGTGGAAAAGTGATGTGAATAGATATGTGTAGGAGGTGATGCCGAGGTCTCTCCATATATTTATATATATATATATATATATATATATACATATATAGCATATACATGTGGCATTGCTTTAAAATGTATAAAGTTTGTCCGTCACGGAGATGAAGCACAATGATACTGGAACGCGACTTTGTGTCTGCTTTTTCTTTCGCAGAGGTGAGTGATTCTGTTGAAAGAAAGCATGTCAAATTTATAGTACTTTCAAAAGCGGGACCAAAACACAATCATTCTTTCCCTGAGACTCAGTATTTTGAGTGCATAGCTGCATTCACACTGACAAAGAAGGCAGCACACACATTGTGGACTCCTAATGGTAAAAAAATAAAATATAAATAAAAGACTTGCGTAGCAGAGGAAGAGCGGGTCACAAGCCTATTTTTACACCTGCTTCCTCGGACACAGTAAATGCAGAATGTACTGTACACAATTAACTCCCACTTTAAAAGGAAAGTTTGGAATTTTTAGACAACGCTGTCAAATCATTGAACAACTCTGCGGTTCTGAGTGGAGAAACGTAGTTCCAGGAGAGACTAAACTAACACGTGTTAACACCTTTGAACAATAAAACCACCATCAGTATGTCAGAGCAGAGGTCGTGGTGTTTTAATCAGAGTGTGTGAAGGAAATTCACTGTGAAACCGATGAAGATTAACCGCTTCGAGAACATCCAACAAGATATGAACCAGATTTCGCTTGTTAAATGATTTGACACCATTGCATCCACTCTACTACCAGAGCCTGTGTCACACAACTTAATTTCGTAAAATCCACAACTATCCCTTTAGGCTGATTTAAAGCTGGAGTTCCTAACTTTTGTTGTTGTTGATGATGTTATAATTGTGCCTGCATTTGGTATTTATGAACAGAAATGATGTAGCATCATAGTGTATGAATGTTTTATCTGCAAGCAGAACTATTAAACCCGGCTAAGGGAGCATCTAGGTGTATACAGCTGCAGCACAGGGGCAGAGACGGGGACAAACAGTGTTTTCGGTCATACTTTAACCTCACAGTATTTGCATCAAATCACTTCCTGTGCGCAGTGAGGGAATTTTGCCAGGAGATCTAACCACCGCTATAGTGAGTCTAGTGAGTTTGTTTACATTTAAAACACACGCATTACACCTTTATACAATTTTACATTTTGATTTTTGTTCTGTCAGAAATGAAGCACAATAGTTGTATCTTTTTTTTTCTCCATATTATCATAAGTAAACAATCTAAACAAACAGCCTTTCTGTATGTATTGTTGCTTCTTCATTTGGCACGTTGTGTTGCTCTCCTTCATGTTGTTTTCCATTACTGTTCTTAAATGTTTTTCTAACAGCTCTATGAGTCCTTGAACTGCCCCACGAGAACAAATTAAGTATTTCAAATTGAACAGATGTGCCACCAAAAGAAAATAGTGTTCACCCGGTATTAACCTCCGGTTTGTGCAACTCAAGCTATGCACATTGTTGCAATAGCTTATTTACTATTTGTTGGCATGAATAACACCAATAAGGTTTTATTGTTGGCGTTAACAGTGACAAAGCACAACACTATAACAACACCCTGAAACACTCGGAAGATATAAGTTGTATTTTGCCTATTTCAGTGTTTTATGGGGGAACGAATCAAGCAAACTGAAGGGACTTTGGAGTAGGAGTGAGTAATGTGAGCAGCAGGGAGTGATTATATACACACTGGTGTTTCTGGAGTCTTTAAATGAAATTGGACCGTCACTGAGATGGAGCTCAGGTGTGTTTAGTGATGATTAAAAAGCAGCAGCTGAGCTCTCGCATCAAGGACAGAGCTGCAGTGAATTCCCACGCTGGTCCCTGTATTTGACTGGACTTGAGTCTGAGAGTTCTTCTAATTACAATCATATCTACACACACACAAGTTTGGCATTTTCACACCTGACATTTAAAACCAAGCTTAATACACTTGATGCTAGATTGTACATATTTGAATACATAGTGACGGCTTTCCTTTTGTGTGTGTGTGTCTGTGTAGACTCTAGTGTTCAACGCAGGTAAAGGCAATTTTATTCAGATGGATAGAGACGCCACTGCAGCTATGGAAAAGGATTTTGTCAATGTTTTCACTGCCAAATTTTGTTAGATTTGATCTATTCCATCTGATATTGTCATATGTTTGGGGGTTAATCCTAAATTCAACATTTCAAAGGACTTCTGGCAAATTCCAGACTATAAAACAACAGAAATCATGGATGTCATCATAGAAATGAGTAGACTCTTCGTTGACTCATGCATACATGCAGAGAACTACGTGGAAATTAATTTTTGTACAATTGTGTACATTTGTACACCTTGTCTTCATTTCCTACATGAGGTGTGTTTACCTTTGTTTGTGGACAGTTCTCTATGTTTCCTGAAAATGTAAGTACAAACTATTAAAATTAAATTAAATTAATTATTGCAAATGAACCAAACCATGGTCAGTCTCATCTGCACCAAGACCACCAATCACAACATGTTGGTCCAGTGATGGAGGCATTTTTTGGGCTAAGGTGAGAAGATCTAACATAATGACTAAATTAAGTGAAGTAAAAAAGATCTCCTGATCTGCCCAACAACATCCTCCTGTCACTATCACACACACACACACACACAGACTGATTTGACAGGTCTAAGCAAACTTTTTGTTTCTATGGCTACTAATATGTATCCAGCTAATGAAACATTGATGAAGACATGGTGGGTGACACTGAAAGAATGCACCAAGCAGAACTGTGTGGAAATCACACAGCACGCGCCGAGTTAAATGTGGGACCTTTGTTGGCTGTTGTGAATGAAAAATGTCACCTTGCGTTCAGTAACACTGTACTGTGCTATTCAGCAAAGGGTCACAACATCCTCCTAAAGAACCTCATCTACTGCTGGAAAAACTTGAGATTCACAATTCACGCGGAGGTTTGGAACTGTACAGTTGTCACCTACAACCAGACTGTGCTCTCCACTCTTATGTGCTGTGATTTATTATCAATTTTCCTCTAAATGGGAATATAATTTACAAAATTGACATCAAATTGACCTCAGAGAAATGTTTACTGTCATTGTAAATCAAGTGAGAACTATTGTCATTTTCTCGCGGATTTCAAGTCGAATGGAGTTCTGTTTATTGGCAGAAATTAAACCTTTTCCGTAGCCTTAGACTAAGCTTTTAATGTGTAAGTCTGCTTTTCACATTTTGGAGAAGAAACTAACAACCTACTTTCTGGTACGCGAAGGCCACCGTACTTCCCTTACACACTGGAACTTAAACATACATTAAAAGATTCTTTTCACACGTGTGCAGCATATGTAAATGCAGCCATTGTGAAGCTCTATGAGCTACCATAATCTAAATGACCTAAACCTTTTAATAATGTCGCTCTCTTTCATAGAGGATTTATGACTTCTTTAATCAGATTTGGGCGTTAATGAAGAAGCGGTGTGCGTGTGCGTGCCACAGTGTCACAGTAAACCTGTTAGACTGAGAGGAATGTCTTTAACAAACACACAACCTTCCACAACTTGGAAGTGGCAACATGTTTCCATAGCTACTCGGAGCCAGAGAAATAAAAAACATTTCTGAGAACAGACTCAAAGTGTTAATGAATCCTCTCACACTCAAAAAGAGAAGCCGTAACACACACAAATGTTCAAGGACTGTTCTGTGTGCGTGTGTGTGTGTATGTGTGGCGTTGGTGATCAAATCGAGATTTATACACTTTAGTCCACCTCGTCGCCGCTCGGATCATAATTAATCTGAGGCTGTCAAAGTTTTTCACTCCATTTTATGGTGTTAAACATAAAAATTTTCTTCAATGACCTCAATTTCATTTGCATTCTTCGTTGCTCGTGCTGCTTTTTGGGGAGACTGTCCTAAAAATGGTGCTTTTAGATGATTTACATGAATGACGGGGGGGTTATGACGTCTCTGAGACGACGTGGACACAAACATATCGGTCTAGACAGCATTTTGGTCTGGACTTTTTTGCTTATTTTAACCATAAAAGGACCAGAGAATGTCCTGTAACTAAGAGCTTTTCTCCATTTTTTCCGGCAGTTATTTACAGTTTACTGCATGTTAAAGTAGTGTATTAACAATTTAAAATGAAGAAAAACAAAAAGGTTTATTTAGAGAAACACTGCAGTTGTACAGGAACACCAGAGTGTGCATGTTAAATTTGAAATTTGAACAGTACAAAACATATTTAAAATAGAATTTGTTTGAGTATTTGTCTCAATGTGGAATCTGTGTACAGGCGTTTTTCCCAACTCTTTCCTTCCTGGTGACAAAGACGCTGATTCGCCGACTTCCTGCAACAGTGCGAGTGAAATTACCGTAACAACCACGCAACCAACCGTCGCGTAACTACGATACTGTCGGTGTACATCTGCAGTCTTGGTGGCGTCAGTATCACTGATATTCAGGGTTGAATATGTAAATGTACGGGTGTGAAAATACTACATGCTGATTTATCGTCGTCCAGTGACAGTGATCGCATTAATCGCCTGCATGTAAAAGCCTTTTCTCTGGTTCCCTGTTCAAACCTGCGATCGAAGGCCAAACACCAATAACTTCCAGCTGAATATTTCATACTTGTTTGTGCTTCCTGTTCGAGGGCTTTGAAGAGCTTTGTCGAGGGGAACGCCCCATCATGCATTATACAGGAGGCGCACGCTGCCCATCGATTCAGCCGCTGTTTAATCTCAGCGGTGGCGCGATATCTTCCCGCGTCAATGTCGTTGTCGCAGCTGTCACACACACCACATCCTGCTCCACCCTTCTGTCAGCGGAGGTGAGTTCAGGGGCACGGAGGAAACATTAGACAATTCTGTTCTGAGCAACAAAAAAGTCAAACTTGAACGCCTGGAATTGGAGTATCTGGAATCAGGAGCATGTTTTCTAAGAGGAAAACAATGAGAGCAGCTTTCTTGTCAGCCATGACAGTATGGTGCCACCTACTGCTTGGCTAATTGGTCCATTGAATATTTCATATCAGACATTATTTATAAGATCAAAATGAGTATTTATTGGACTATAATGACACGTAATAGTTCAGGACTGCATGGCTCACTACTGGGACACACTGGGAGCAACAGGGGAGCACTCACACTGCTAATGACAGTTTCCTGTCCATCAGTGGCTTGGTGCAGTGGTCACTGTCAAACAGCAGCGGTTAGGGGAAAATGTTATTGATCATCGAGGGAAGTAATTCAATTATGCTCTCTATAAGTTATCATATTTTAGTTTTAATCACCACATTATTTGTGCAGTAAAGACAACTTCCAGTCATGGAAGACTTCCCAGAGCCGTTAATATAATCCACACCTACTGAGGTCTAAGATATCTTCAGAATGTGTATGCCACTTTATCCCACAGTTAGACAGCCATTTCCAGCTAGAGACTGAAGTTTGTGTTGCTTCAAAGCTTTCTTCTTTCTTTTTTTTTTTTAAACCTACTGCACCTAAAGGCCATCATTGATTTCCTGGCATCGTGGCACACATGAGTTGTTGATCCACTGCTGCTTTCATCAGTGATATAAAAGTTTTTCATTCAGATTTATTTACGTGAAATAAACTTACCGAACGAGGCAGCAGCAGAGCAGTGGCTCCTGTGTTCCTGCGAGCTAAAAACATAGCTTTTCTTTATGGAGTTAGGTGTGGGAGACTTGTGGCAGAAAAGGCCGTCGACTGGTGCAGCAGCAAACATATTCCCCATGTATGATAGGGCACTTTTCCATTATACTCAGACTCAGCTACTCGTTTGCCATGACTATAGTTCCTCCAGGACAGCTGCATGAAACTGCTCGTGATGTAATTGTATAGGTGACACAAACACACAAACTAGTGACGAGCAAGGCAGTTGTTTTCAGTGTGACTGATTTATTAGAACCAGTTAATTAAAAAGATGACACTGAACTGAAATACGGCTGAATGGGTTGTGATTCGGCTCACGATCGCTCACGAGTCCTCTGTTAAATATTGACATTTTCCTTGCTAAATGTTGGAGATTACCGTATGTTTTCAGGGATTTGGGGTCTTTGTGTGTGACGCATTCGTGACTCTTCAAATGACGATGCTCTCTGACCAATCGGTGGCCGGGAGTCTGTCGACGTCACATTTTAGTATCGGCTCAGCTCACTTGGGACCTTAGGTACGATCCCTAATAGAAAAGCAAAGAAAAATGGAGTAGAGTGGAGTTGTGCTCAGACAGTATAATGGAAAAGCGCCAATATGGTTTCATAAGGTCAAACTTTTGTTGAGTGGGTTAAATCTCTTTTTCCTCAGCGAGGATGAGCATCATCTGTGTCTTTCGCTCCACTTACTCCCATTCATACGCTTCATCTACAGCCTGCACAGTTGTCAAAGGAAATTTGGGTTCCAGTTTCCTCAACACTTTGACACGTGAACAACCAGGAATCAAATCACAGACTGGATGACCCTCATTTTTGGTAAAGAAAAGAAGAAATATCAGATTGTTAATCCGTCAACAGGTTCAGCTGCTTCACCAGCAAATTCACTGTCATTTTGTCCGTCCATTAATTACATGAAAATATAGTTCAGAGCATCTTCAAGTAGGGCACACAGAGTGCATGTGTTTACCTTTCGCCTCAGATAAGTCGTTTGGCCATGCAGGTGATCAATGAGCAAACATATGCTTGGTTAATTGGCCTTTCAATAACTCTGCTAAACAAACCTCATGGTGTCCATTTATTAAAAACAGGAAATTTGATAGTGTTTTCATGTTTGCTTTGTACTCTTCACAGACGCCTCCTCACAATGAAATATAATAACGGAGTGTTCATCCTCGCGCCTCTACTTTCCTTTTAATGACACTTCACAGGTCTAAAGACTATTTGCATCATTCACGTTTAAATATAGTTTACACATATTCAGTCATGATAAAAAAAAAATATATCAAGTGTTTGCTGTCAGTGTTGCCTCCGGTGTTTCAAAGGAGATGAAAGTGTGGCGTGGCAGAAATGTCAATGTTTACTAAATATTTCATCTGCTCGATGTGACCAGTGAACAGTCATGTAGCGGGTATCGTCTCTCAGGAGGAAAACGTGCGACAAAATTAGCAGCGCCATTTCCATATCAAAAGCCACTTTCGCAGCTCAAGGCTTGGGTGGGTTTGGAAAACTGTGGAAAGTAACAGAAGCAAACAAGGGATTTGAAGTTAATATGACTAGTGATATGCAGCGTGAAGACCTCCACTGTCGATACATTTCACCCTCGGCATGTGACATTCTGCGAAAAATTGTGAATGGAACAGGTTTTAATTTAAAATAGAGGCATTAGGGATCACACTTGTTTCATCCACTGCAGAGACACACATTTATTTTGTCACTTCTTAGCATGTTTGACTCTACTTTTCCTTCAGGTGTGAGTGTGTGTTTCTGACAGACCCCAACTTTTTTATTTCTCCAAATAATCCGGGTGGGGAAAGGATAGACCTTTTACATTTGGTGAGTTTTCTAAGGAATAGTGTAGTGATTAAACTGTAAACCAGGATAACCTGATTTCATTTGGGTGGTCATAGGTCACAGTGGCCTTCCACATGTTGAATGCAACTGAAATGGCATGCAACCGCTGTGTGTTTATACATTTATTTTAATGTTGTGCCACTGTCAGCATGGTGTTCAACTATGTCCTCACATAAACCTGTCTTTTTATTTAATTACTTTTCGGTTTGATCTTCGTGATCCTGTCCAGTGTCGTAACTGTTGAGTCACTACAACAATTAATAAGTGAGTCAGTGAAAGACTGAAAACTAAATATCTGTCACCGAAAAATGGTTTTCAACTGAGCCCGGCTCCATTTAATGGCGTGTGGTCACTTAGTGAAAGCTTTATAAATACTTAATAAGTGGATTTAAGTGACTTACTCATCATATGACATGAAGCACTCCCACCTCAGTATTGATTTCTAATGGTGTTATTGGCTGAGTGATGCTCAGACGCTGTCAAAACAGTAATTGTTTTGTTCAACAAGTCGCGCAAAAAGTAACTGGGAATTCAATAGGTATTGATTTTATATTAAAGTGTATAATAAGTTGTGAATGTGTCACAGAGAGTGGGCACGAACTTACACGGTGTCAGTTCCTTTACGTTTCTCACACATTACATTTATTATTTCCTCTGAGCATGATATCATCTCCATATTCCGCATGAAAGCATTTGAATCTTAATCACTACTGCTGCTCCTTAAAGCATGTGGTCTTCTCTGACCCTTTGTTGGTTTCATATTTTACATCTGTGCTGAAACGGTGCCATGAAACACTAGCCTGCCCATGACCCTGTGACCCTTTGTTTCCATTTTTAACACCAAGCATATCGCAAATGACGCGTTTGTGCAAGTGCACTTTGCGTTACCGTAATTATGCGATGGTTATTATAATATTATTATTATGCTAACGGTCAAAGCCAACATGTAATATTTTCACTCGCGCTGTTGCAGGAAGCTGGCAAATCAGTGTCCTTGTCACCAGAGAGGAGAGAGTTGGAAAACACCGGTACATAGTTTCCATTTTCTTGGAATTATTGAGACAAAAACTCAAACAAATGTTATTTTAAATATGTTTTATACTGTTCAAACTTCACTTTAACATGCAAAATCTGGTGTTCATGTACAAATAGTGGAGTTTTATTCTGTGTTTTCTGTACCAAATAAAGCGGCTGATGATGATGAAACTCCTACTGCATGGCACGTTACTACATCACATCGCTTTTAGGTAAAAACATGTGGCGGTAGTCATTTCACAGACGTTTAAAAAATTGCTGTATGTGTTCTTCGCAACAAAGGGAAGGCAGATTTCCATTCTCCAGGCATGTCCCAGCCGTAATGAGTGTCTCAGCATGTGAAAAAGCAGCGTATCGGAACTGTCACTGATGGCTGACACATCGAGCAAACAGAGGGCAGTGTCGGTCCAAAGGACAGGACATGCAGATCTTGTCTGAGCACAGACTGTCAGTGAGGAGAATTGGCCTTAGAGGAACAGTGACGCAGCCTCTGCGACGCTTCACTGAGGAACATGACCGCGGTGGGGAGAGGTGATGTTTGTTTTTTAATGTCAGGAACCACCCGAAGATGCAACTTAGTCTAGCTGAGGTTTTCTTTTTAATTGCACCCACGACCTTTAAGTATGTTACTCTGAGACTCACTGTGCCGGTTTATTTCTTGCTGTTGGATTCAAGAATATGCTAATGCTAAAACCAGGGTACTACTCTCAGCCTCATGAATAAAAATATTCACTAAATGGTCGATAGTTATCCTCCAAACCTGGGACAACAGTGTTCCATTTTAAGCAGAGACGCATAGTCTTAGCGCGCAAAGACTTCGCGGACACTCGGAACTGCGTCTGTATCATTTTGCAGTCCATGGTTATTAAGGCACTGCAGCCACGAGGAGCAAAAAGTTACATCTACACTCCTCTCTTGTTTCAAATCCACTCACACATTTACACACAGCGACATATGTGGCAGCCTGTGCATGTGTGAGTGTCCCACTTAACACCCACTCCACTGTGATCTCCAAAGAGGGAGCCAGCTCAAATTTCCTAATCCCACTGTTTGCATGTATGAGCATGCCCACGGACAAGCACGGGAGAGACGGCGAGTGCTCACCAGATCTCAATAATTGTCTCTCAAAGAAAAAGCAATTTCGTCTTTTGATACTCTGGAACACGGCAAATTAAGTGTGTTGAGAAATATAAGGTTTTGATTAAATGAAATGGAATTATGGTTGCCTGAGTTTAAAGAAATTTGAAGCCGGGTTAGATGAGATTTTGAGAAATACTTTTGAGTGTTAAGTATCAAGCACGTTGCACTTCCCGTGTTTTGTGTTGACTTCAGTATCAAGAAACAATTTCCTTTGGCCAAGTGAGAATTTATCGATCCATTATATAACTGTACATTTGCTCTTATTTTTGTATTTTCATAACCTCAAGACCTACTGTAGGCCATGTGTCTGCAGAAACTCAAACAAACAAACTTTTTATTTTTTTGATTTTCCATTAGCGATAGTACCTGGTACCATGGTGCTTTTTTTAGTACCTGCTCTTGCGAGGTTCAAGCTAAAATACTAATACTGTGACCTCGACAGACTGCCGGCCACTGATTGGTCAGAGAGTGACGTTACTTGAAGAGTCATGAGCGTGACGTCCGACACGAGAATCAAACTGAACAATGCTGTACTGTAGATCAGTTAAAAAGCACTTGACACTAGAACTGTATAATGGAAAAGTGCCATAATTCTTTAAGCTGTTCAAGCAGGATCTCCTTTTTGTCACTGTTGTCTTATCCCTGTGTGTACTGCCTTCTTCTATTATTTCCAGGTGTTACGCAAGTGTAGGTATAGGTACTTTATTGTCATTGCATATTCTTACACAATGAAATTCTGTGTGGCAACAATCACCAGCGTAGGAAAATGGGGAGCATCCCACCAGTGCAGCTCAGGGGTTTACACACAGCACTTTCTTGACTCCTGTGTGTGTGTTAGTCCAACTTTGAGAAATTCAGTTAGTAGCATTTCAGTCCGATTATATAACCTGTTCAAATTTTAAAGGTATTTTAAAGGTCTGATTTTAGTCAGATTAACACAACACTTTGTTTTTGGTCATGAACATGAACAGACTTTTGACACTCTGCCATTTTTAACATGTGTATAAATGGTGATGTCATGTTCACACTCCTGCTTCACTTTGTTTGCTCTCTCCCCATGTGGTCTGTGTGTAGGTGGGAAACGCAAATGTCACTATTGATGTGGTGTAACTCAGACAGGCACTGAGCAAACACACAAACACACACACACACACACACACACACAGAGGCTTACACCGCACATAAGCTGTGACATGACTCCAACTGAACCTTTGCAATGATAGTGATATAAGAAAATCCATTGTATGTTTTTTTTTATAGTAGCTTCATACTCACCATTGATCCCAGGACTGACTGTACCTGGTGTTCTCAAGCACAGCAATGGACCTGACAGAAAGCACATGGGATTAACAAGTCGTGAAATAAATACATCACCTTGAGACACACATACACAGTAAGCACAGATTGTTTGGATCTTTTGACGACAAAGACGCACCTGAATCTAAAGATGCACTGATCCAATACCTGGTATCAGTCCAGTTCTGGACAAAAAAAGAAGAAAAAAGGAAGAGTCAAATCTGTTATGATCTGTAAACCCTGAAAATCACATGAATGCTTCACTGAACACAGACTGATGACTGACAGGCTGTAAAGAGAGAAGCGGCTGCCGATGACATCACGTAACTTAAGTGTCAGTGAGAGAGAGTGAGCACACGTCTGCCATGCTGCGGAAATCACAACAGTTACTGTATGTGGTCTTATTTTAAGCTGAAAGGAAAAAGAAAACAAAGTAAAGTGTGAAAAGATGTCATCAGTCGTACTATATTTATACAGCACAAAGTGCTTCACGGCACAAAACTAAATAAAACAACGGCCCACCCCTATAAACACATGAAATTAAAATTCAATATTAAAATAAAATAGCAAAATAATTGTAAAAATAATGTAATAAAAGTATAACAAATGTAGCAAAAGAAACACCAGAAATTAAAAATACTGAATGAATGAATGACCAAAACACACTGAGTGACAATAAAACACCATACAATATGAATAAATAAATTAATAGTAGTAGTAGTGTAATAATACATTAATTAAAATTAAGCTTATAAAAGAAGAAAAAGAAACTGTGATTAAGAGTCATAAAGTACCAGCTAAACACATATAGGTTTGATTGGAAGTAAGTTAGTTAGTTATTTGCTGTGTTTAATGGCAGTTCACATCTCTGCCTTCCTCCTAATAAAATGAGATCTTAGTTGAGAGTCATCACTTGAAATTCTTCTTTTTCTTGTTATTTGGTCTTTTTCTCCGTCCTTTCTGTCTCCTCTCAATGTCTATCTTCTTCTTCTCTTGCAATTTGTTTGTAGAACTAGGGAAAGCACTGAACTTTGTGTATCCAGATCACCACCAACATTAAATTTAAATGTTTCTTTCTTGGGCCATAACCTACATTCCCAGAAATTCAATCCAAATTTGTTATTAAATTTTGAGTGATGTTGCTCGATGACAAACAGGTAAAGACCAACCTCCTTGGTGGAGGCAATAATGTTTGCTTTATCACAATCCAGCACTAATGGACATCTTTAATCATCTCATTGCTCTTCAGTTTGTTTTTGAAGCTCATGCTCTCACATCCTCAGCTCTCTCTGTGTCATCGCTCTCTTCTCTTCTCTTCTCTTCTCTCTCTCTCTCTCTCTCTGTGGCAGGATGAGTGCTTTTCTCTCTGTCCTGTCCTAAACCTTCAGATGCCAAAAAGAAGACACAGAGAGAGACAGCTGTTTGTGTGTGTCCACATAAGCCCAGTGTGTCTTGAATCAAGGCTCCGGGCCGATCAATCAAAGTGCCAGTGATATGGTGACATATTACTTCAGGCACAGGTCTTTTCCTTTTTGTTTACTCCCTGCTTGACTTTCTGGGTCATTCGCGTCATTTGTGCATTGGTAATGTTGCTGACAACTGCAGAGTGTGTGTGTGTGTGTGTGTGGAGGGCTAAATTTAGAGTGTTAATTAACCAAGCTCTCACTCCTGCTCCATTTGTTCTTGCAGTCTGATTTGTTTGTGTCACCCGCTGAAGACGCTTCCCTCACTGTCTCACTGTTGTGCATTTAAAATCCTGAGGTGATGTCATCAAAAGTGATTAAGCTCGAGAACGTTTTGCTTTTATCTTACCTTAATGAGAGTAAAAATTATCATTATCATTATCAAGTGTTGATAAAGTGTTGCCTAGCAACGTTGTCATACAGTATACAATCAATATTGTCTATATTTGTTACATCAGTGGGGTTTATTTAAAAAAACAATAGTGTAATCATTAATACATACATTTTACCTAAGTTGGATCCAGGCTCCAGCTTCTAAATATTTTCAGCATATGGTCATTTGATGGCCAGTCCTTCTGTTGCTATTAAAACTAAAGGGATAGTTCAGGTCTATGACGAGATATTGACGCATAATTTGCGCTAACTGTGCTGGGCCTAACTTCAGCCACCTAACCTAACACAAGGTTATTCAAGACCATGACAATATGTTAGTTGCTTTATCTCACTAGACAGGAAAATCTCTCACTGGAAAATGATGATTGTCATCCACTCACCCTCCCACACCAAAATTCCATAGAGAAAATCAGCAATGGAAATCGATGGAAAGATTTAGCCTGCGGGGACACAGGAGTTGCTGGTCCACTGCTGCCTCATTAGGTAAGTTCATCACTCAGGTAAATGCAAATGAAGTATGTCAAACACCACAGCAGCAGGGAATCAACAACTACTGTGTGGCCTGATGTAAAATCAAGGATTTTCTCTATGGACTTTGGTGAGTGGTTTACAAAGCGAAACAAACTTTAGTGTCCAGTCAGAGAGCTCTCAATTCTTAAGATAAGCTACGCTTACACAGTTATATAGATGTTATTCAGTGTCTTTTGCTATGTGGCTGGAATCTGTTTTCCCTCGTGTGCCTTGTTGGTAGCTACAGGGTGAGCCTGGCTGGTTCTGTAGTGCCGTCTTACTCTTGTGCACTCCTGTGTCGCCTTTTCAGTAAAGCCCTTTCACTCTCTCTTCCTCACTTCACCTCTAATCATAAGATCGCACAACACTAAGTTGCAAAATGTGCTTTGTTGCTACTTGGGTGTTCCGTCTGTTCCCAGGAGACACTGATCCATCTCCATGTGCGTGTCCACAGCATCTGTTCCTTCTCCGTTGGTTTATTAGCTGATGAATAAACAAACAGTCACCGTTTTTTTATCTTTGCTGTGAAATATCAACGGCGCATCTCTACAGACACTTGTTCTCATGTGTCAAAAGTCAACAGAAATTCATACAACAGAGGCTTGTGTGAAGGATCCTTTGAGCATCTACTGCACCATGTAAATATCCACTGTATTTCTACATAAAAGATACCCTTCTCTCAGAATAGAACATTACCAATATGTGTCACACAAACATGAAGCCTGTTGGTTTTAGTTGAGTTGAATTTGCAGGGTGTAATATCTGTTCTGTTGTGATGCAGCACAACTCCAATCAGACTCACATTCAAAAGATTAAGCTTTTGTATATTTGCTTTGTACATAAATATGTAGGGGGTTGGAAAATGGAAGTTTTGAAGGACCAGTCTAACTATATTTGATCTGATCTTTGCAGTTGCATAATAAAATAGAATATGCATTCATGTTTTCTAGCAAATACCAATTCTGAAAAAAAGAGCAAGAAATTAGGAGCTACTTATTATTGCATATGAAATTATTTAATGATGGTTTCACATGCATGTGTTCTTTCACTTTCACTGGTATTGAATATCTTTTACTTATTGTAGCATTAGTGCTGCCCAAGCACAAATAGTTGCACAAATAGTTGCACTTTCATTTAATATTTTAAATGAAAGGTCTGTGCACATCTTCTTGTGCAGAGTAATTTAGTGAGGCAAACTTCAGTTATCAGTTATCTTATTTACTCATTATCAAGAGACACAGTACCGTGATTAATTACGATGCAAAACATACGCACATACCAGATATACATACACAACAAACTGTCTATAAATACAGGTGATATTATAACTGAGGGTTATTAGGGTCAAACATAATAGGTGTCAGTTTGTTTTCATACTGTATATATTTACCCTCACCTCCTTGTCTTACAGCGGATCCTCTGGAGACTGAGGGGGGTTTTGCAGTTCTGGCAGGTCTGTCCTGTTAATAGACGTTCATTAAAATCCAATTGCTATGTTTTGATGTGTTTTTGTTTTCTGCAACTAACTAGCACAATTAAAATGCATTCAGTCTTTCAATACTCTTGTCTCTGAGGACCTTTAAAGCAGTTTGGCCGAAAACACTAATTAGTGTCAGATTTCTACTGTAGTGTAGATTAATTTGTTGTCATCCACCCACACACACACACACACACACACACGCGCACACGCACACACACACAGACTATGGCCTCTCTAATGAGGCCTGTCTATGTCTACAAGAGGACACAGAGAGAGAAAGAGGAAGTACAGGTGGCAGCTCTCTAATTATGTCCCCAGTGGATGACTACATTACCCAGGTACCCCAGTCCTCTGACAAGTGGGTGGGTGAGCTGGAGATGGACCATCAGAGGGATAAAGACAATCTTAATGAATCATATCCATTGGGAAAGTAGGGGACCACTCTCTCTCCACTGTTGCTAAATACTGTAAATAGTAGGAATCACAATGATGCAGTTTTATTCTGACTTAATGTGTGTCCTACTTAATTACTTTCATGCTGTATTGTATCTTAAGTGCTCACCAGGGAACATGAGTTTTTGGGACTGACCAGTGGATATTGCTGAATTATTATTGATACTGACTGCATTCCAAGATGGATGACATGACAGCTCCTCTAAATGAAACTGAAATGTGTTGATCTCCCCTGTGTTGGCCAGCCACAGAATAGGTCACAAACCTTCCTCAATAGAAAAACTATCCATCCATCTTCTACTGCTTTGTCCTCCACATGAGGGTCGCGGGGGCGCTGTGCCAATCTCAGCTGACATAGGGCGATAGGCGGGGTTCACACCCTGGACAGTTCACAGGGACACATACGCAGATAAAGAACCATCCACTTTCACAATCACACCTATGGTCAATTTAGCCTAGCTTGACCTATTTTCTTAATCCCCAAATCTGCATGTTTTTGGACTGTGGTAGGAAGTTGGAGAACACCCATACACACACGGGCAGAACATGCAAACTCCATGCAGAAAAGACCCTTGTTCTGACCGGGTTGTGAACCTGCGTTCTTCTTGCGGCAAAGGCAACAGCGCTAACCACTACACCAACCGTGCCGGAGAAAGTCTACGTGGCGTAAATGTTGTACAAGCTTCTCGACAAAACGACATTATGGAGGAGGTACCTGCAGCTTGTCTGTTGTTTATCTGTGAAAACACGCCTTTTCGGCATTTCTGTCACAGTAGCCAACGCATGGAAGCCTTGTTCACATTGTTGACCAATGATATATCAGACATATTTGATCGACATTGCTTTCATCCAATTATTGTTCGACCATAATACAGTACAGCGCCTGGCGGGTATTTAAAATTTGCAATGTCTCTTTATAGCTTGTTAAAAACAAGGACAGACATTTAAATTGCTACCAGTGACCACAGCTACATGTGTTTGTCTTGTAACTCACTGGCTGGACCACATTGTTGGATTCATATCCATGTCTCCATGTTGCCTCCACTCCCTGGCTTCTCCTGTTGTTTGCATAAACAGTAATTGTCATTTTGAAACAGTCACGGGAGCGGGCAGAAATCGCCTTGGCAGTGATTTGTGTGGAGGGACTCGGTCCCATCTGTTTCCTGTCCACGGGGGATGTCGGGTTAGCCAGGCAGTCTCCACCACCACCAGCCCCACCTTCCCCTCTGCTCTCAACTCCTCCTTTAACACCCAGAGAGAGAGATAATGAGAGTGGGGAGAGGATGCACACACACATCACCAGACACCAGGAAGCGCTTGTGTCAGAGATGGCGTATCATCCGTCTCGTCCACTGTCACAGAGACGGCGGGCCACAGCTGGTCACATGTGATCACTGCAACCTGGAACTATTCCTCAAAGGCAGGTGCGTCACTTGACATGTGATGACAACACTCATACCATTTAGGAATGAGCTGACCCTTTAATCAATGGGTCAAGGAATACGTAAGATTCAGCTGCTTTTTCTTCCCCTCTAACACCCCTCCTCCCAAAACTATTGCTAGAATATTTTTACCATATTGATTTCAAAAGAAAGTAAAAATGCTGTTGCTCTCTTGTAGTAATGTCCCACATTTGAGATTGCTTCCTTCTTTTTCTGTCAAATATTCAGTCGGACAAATGCAAGCAGGTCAAAATACAGCTTGACATGTCATTTAAGTGTTATTTTTACCCAGTTTTTTTCAGAGCCAGTGAATCAGAGCAAGATGTCAGACTCACTTCTCTGTTGAGATTCGATTGTTTCTCCTCTGAGAGCAGCTTGGACAAGCTTTTCTGCAAACACTGAGACTAAAAGAGGCCACCGTGATTTGTGTTTTCGCCCCTCCATGATGACATCCTCCATTAGATCCCTGCACCTCTTGGCCTGCAGAACAATGACGACTGTTAATTATTCTTTCATAAGAGGACTGGATGTTCGATAATTTATTTTTGGCCCGTGAGCCGCTCTCACCGTCTTGCATCGCTGCAGCTCATAGTGGTCTGGAGAGAGAGCTCATGCAGGCTCCGAATTTCACAGCTTCACAGTGTGACCAGATGTTACCGTGACCGCCTCATACCCACACACGAGGGTTCTTACTGTCTGAAAATGAAATTCCCCACACTTCGCCTGCAGAACACAATGTGCTGAGATTTGCATGTGTGACTGACAGTGGTTTCCCATTGTATGCCCTCTGAAATATTCAGTATTAATGTATTCTCATTCCTTTAATACTCTGAAAGGTTTCACCGTGTATGGTCGGCACACATATATTTGTCTAATCCTTTTATGGTCTCCTTCTTTCTCTGCTTCACACTCGTGTTTTTGGGAGTTTCGTTGATTGCTTTCTTTCTCACAATCACTTTAAACAAAGGGGCACTACAGCCAGAATTCACCTAAGTTCTGTTCCTCGAAGGCAGCCTGAAATTAGAGGGTGTGTAGCAGGTCAACATGATCCTCCTGGGACCCAAGTCTGGCTGTTATTAGAATATCGATTCAGACAGAAAATGGACTCGGGTCATTCTGGCACCGAGACTCTTCGCAGGATTATTTCACACAAAAAGAAAGTTCATAAAAGGATTTCAGATTTAATTTTCACAATGGAACGAGAGTAGCTCACACGTTCAGACCCCAAAGAATAGTTGTACTGCACATATGTATATATATATATGTATATATATATATATACATATATATATATATACATATATATATACATATATATATAGATATGTGTATGTATATTTATCAATCACTTTATTGGAACATATCCAGGAAACATGTATGGAGTTTTAAAATATTCTATTATTTTGTAGTTCTGTGAACCAGAATTCTACACCAGCCTTTAGCAAATGCAATATATTCATATTTTCTGGATATTTTCACAGTCTTTTGAGAGTTAATAGTACAGTTTCAACTTTTTTTTGGGCTGAAAGCTCAGAACTAAAAGGAGTGTTGCTGTTTTTTTAAATTAGATTCTCTTCATTGTGTAATGGCAACTCCTTCCTTTAATGAGACACATAAAAGCCTCCTGCTCAGGTTTTAATTATGTTTCATGGATCTTGCTTGTAAAATCAATAGAAGATTCTGTAGAAAGTGTCTGGAGTTATGTAAATTGCGGCATTAAAAGCTCCCGCTATCTTTATGCGTGAGAAGTTCATGAATTATGCAACCAGGTGAGTGTGAAAGAGGTGCAAATTTGTTTCTTCTGCTCATGTGAGATCTGTTTGGGGTTAAATCATTTACACTCATTCATTTTTAACCACCACAGGCCTCTGGTTGTCACACCCTCACACACACACACAGTTGTGTCTCCATGACTTCTGAGAACAGTATATCAGTTTACATTATCATTACAACATGTATAACCATAACTTCTACCTAAACCTAAACTTACCTGCCAGTCCACTGTGCGGAGAACCAGCTGAGACGCGGATGCTCGATCTAACTGCCAGCTAGGACACAAGAAAAAAATGATTTTAGTCACTGAACAAAATATATGCCTGCTTAAGTTTACAACGTCTTAGTGTATGTTTGCAGATTTATCTCGGCATTAGACAGACTGTAGACTTACGCTCTCATGTACTTACCGCTCAATCTCCTGCACCAAAGTCCATAGAGAAAAAAGCTGTTTGTGTATTCTAGGTAAAGGAGTTAAAGGTCATTTTAAATGGTAGATATTAAACACTTAAGACACAAAATGACACATTTCATCGAACTCTATGCTGCCCTGCTCCAACACACCTGATTCAAATAGCTCGTCAACAAGCTCTGCAAAGATAACGAGCTATTCATTTGAATCAGGTGTGTCGGAGCAGGGCTGCATCTCAAACATGCAGGGCACTGGGTCCCTGAGGACCAGGATTGGGAAACACTGATCTCTGGGGATCAACAACTCCTGTGTTCCAGTAACCTAAAGATTTTTCTGTAAGGACTTTACATGAGCAGTTTACAAATCAGTTTCCAATCAGAAAACTGCTGGAATATGTAAGTGGAGAATATTTTTAAAGGTTTTTACTACTTTATAATAAATAAATATGTTATCCCCAGGCAGTGGATCTGAGATACATGTCTTATTCTCACAACAACAGGGGAAGTTGGAAATAAATAAAATTGACAAAAAAGCCGGGTATTATCGAATATGGGCCCTCGTGCATGCAAGTAACATGTCTGCATAATGAGTTGTGATGTCTCTTCCTCGGTCAGGTCAGACACCATCACATATCAGACACACCTGATTCAAATGAACGGGTCGTTACCAGGCCTTTGCAGAGCTTGTTTGACGAGCTGACTATTGGAATCAGGTGTGTTGGAGCAGGGAAGCCTCTGAAACCCGCAGGAGGACAGTGGCTCCCAGAGGACCAGGATCGGGAAACACTGGAGTAATGTAGTCATTTTTGGTTGTACAGTCTGTACAGTATCTGTGGTTTCCGGAAACATAGTCATGTGTGATCCTGGAGACTAAAGACACGAGTGTGTGAACAGACGTCGATGGAAACGAACCCGAAAGGGTCAGAGGGACAGTGAAGACAGAGGAGAAATGGACTGAAGCCTCGACTCATTCTCCACCTCCAGTGTCTCAGCTTCCTGCTGCTCGTTCGTACCTGACGGCGACGCCTGACTGTTTGATGTGTGTGACAGCAGCACAGAAAACACCACACCCTGCCGTTCTGATCTGGTCTCATCACGGACCCACCATCGAGCTCTCCTGCTGATCCGCATCCTGTCACCTGCAGGGGAAAAGGTCAGTCCAGGTAAGAAGTCAGCCCCACCAAGCGCTTAACTCGTGATTATTTTGTTCCAAACAAACACGGCTGCAGCAACACCTCACCCACTTTCATCTGCTAAGTGTCGTTAGATGGGATTTAAAGGATTGCAGCACGAGAGCTTGCAGGCTGGAACTGTTTAAAAGCAAGAGCATTACATGGAAACATTAAAAACTAAATTTGACTGAAAAATATTGCACTTTCACAAACTGCAAATTCTGAAAAACAAAGAATAACTTTCTTGATCATGAGCAACACAAAAACAACAGCAGTAATTATAAAGTTTTATTTAATAAAAAAAAAAATGTGTGAAGAACAAAATAAAACTAACGTACCTCCAAGAACTTTCTCTCTTATACATTATTCATGCTTCGGAAACCAGTAAAATGATTAGTTTTTATTTCCCGCCATGTGTTCAACTTCATTTATTTTGCATTCAATGCTTTTTAGCCCAGCACTTAAATACCACATTTTGATTGGTTTATTTTAAATTTTTCCATGATTTTAACCAAACCAAAACTTGCTATTCATCTATTCCCTTTAAGAATTTGTTTGATTTAACATTTCCTTAGCCGGCTTTTGTGTATGTACTATTTCTTAGTGATCTTGTATGTGTGAATAAATGTGTATGTTATTGATATTGTTCACTACTTGCATGTAAATATTAGCGTCATGTCGTAAATGTAAAATGTCGGCCACTGATTGGTCAGAGAGTGTTGTCACTCAAGAGTCACAAGCGCGACGTCCGACACAAGAATCAAACCGAACTGTAGATCAGTTAAAAAGACTTTAAAATCCCGGTAATGCTCTTAAGAAAGTATTTCAATTGAACATGTTTTTAATTCATCTCTGATTGCACATCATATATATACATATCGTATTTTTGATGCTTTGTGAACGATCATGATTTAATCCCTGCGGTATCGGAGTAAAGGCGTCTATACTGAGAGCGAGGTGGTAAAACAGACTGATTGAGATTGAGTGACTGAGTGTGATCAAGGCTATAGATACCACCGTGAGGTCCCCAAGGAAATAGTTCTAGAAGTTCAATTCACAGAGCTTTCTTGTAATCTCCACCAGAGTTAGAAGCTATATGAGGTGGAGAAAATGAGACACCTGCAGTATAGTTTGAATCTATAAACGTAGACGTATGGAGCTGAAGGTGGTTCGTTCATGTGAACAGATGTCACAGTCTGAGCCGGTTTTGTGTCACTGGACTATAAAAATCAAGTTCTGAGCACCTTTGGCCCAGTCTTTGGTGAACACCCGTCCTTGAAACATGCAACAAAAAGGAAAAACAATTTTAAATCAGCAAAGTCAGTTGGATGTCTGTCAGATGCATGTCTAATGAAACCCAGAATGTGAGCAAACATATTTGCGGAATAATAATAATAATAAAGTCATACAGTGAGTTTTATTGCCTCCAAACAACGGCGAGCACATTGACGCCTGCTTGAGGATCTCCACTGAGGTTCTGTTTAATGATCTCTGTTGCTCTCCACTCGCTATAAGCTGTCTGTCAAATTTCAATTAATTTGTCAGAGGTTATTGGCCCGTCAGTGAGCTGCATTTTAATAACGCTGAAGGGCTTTGATAAGATCTCGCTTTAATTGACAGTGAGGAAGTGATAAAGCCAGCTTTGTTTATTTCCTTTTTTTTTTTTCATTTTGTCTCACAAGTTGATTATTCTCCAGTGCAGCTCCATCTGTGTATTGAGCACACATCCTTCAAGTCCTCTTGAAACTGTATTGAAAGTTTTGTAGTGTGCACTTTCGGTTGAACTCCACTCAGGGTTTCTTTTTGTTGTTTTTTTTAAAAAAAGAGGACAGCGACATCCCAACAGTGGGACCAGTAGTCCCTCGTATGTGCCGTCCCCCTGTCATGCCGCTGTTTTGAGCTGACACGTTCCTTTTCCATCAAAGTGGCACATCTGGCCTCCTGGAGCTGTAGTCAAATGTCACCGTGAGCCCCCCACAGATTCATGCCAGCCCTGTGTTGTGTACAGCTACAGCGCCAACGACTGAGTGTCATTCTTGTGTCACGGCCCACTGTGATGTCCCTGGTGTATTCTTTCACTGTCCCTAATTGTGTAAAAATTAGGAAGTGAATTAGAGACTTTACCCTCCAAGAAGAAACACTATTGGAACACACCATTTTGAAGTGTTTCCTGTATGGTGCTTTTGCATGGTCGGGTATTTAGAGTAAGGTGTTTTTATGAGATGATGTATCTACTTTTACTACCTGTACTTTGCTTATTTTTTGTAAATGATATATCGTGTTTTGATTGATTGAAAGCTGATGGAGTTTGGTAGGGGGATCAGTGCTCAGTGTGTTTTTGTTATTAGTGGCCATATTTCGTGTTATTGTCATTCTTGTATTGTGACTTTTAGTGCAGTAGTAGTAGTAGTTGTCTTTGTAAAAAGGGTGGAGCCTTTTATATAGCGGTGCATTGTTCGTTATCTGTAGAATTTGTGATATTTTTTATTATTATTAATCCTAATACTATGTAGACTGACCTTTTTTGTTGTGGTCATCATCTGATTAGTGGAAGCCAGTTGCAGCAGCTCTTACTTACTTTTTAATCCTTTCCAACGTGGCCTTTTACTAACTTTCCTCTTTATGTGTATTTTTTTAATATTCCATACTTTAACCATATTGTTTTTATGTTTCCTGGTGTTTATAATGCATGCTTACTATTTATTACCTTTTACAGGGTTTTTTGTTTACTACCCTCTGCTGTAACACTTGCAAATTTCCCTGTGGTGAGATGAATTAAGGATTATCTTCAGTTCGCTCCCCCAAAATCCTCCCTGTTCTTTGCAGGGTAGACATATATTACTGGTGCTAGAAATCTTCCACGAGATACTTATAGTAGCTGCAGTAGAACGGCCAATATAGATTATTGATGCATGCTCTCTCTAAACTGCCCTGTGATTGGTCAGAATCCCAAGACAGTTCTTGTATGGCAAAGGCTTCAGAGCTCAGAGGAGGTATGGATTACTCTGTTTACTCAAAGTGTTTATTTTCCAAAACCATACTTTTCTAATTGCAAATTAGAAGGTCACCAGTTCAGATCCCTAGATCGACCAAGTGCCTTTTCTGCGTGTTCTCCCCCCCCCTCACCCCGAGGGTGCATGGGTTTTCTCCGGGTACTAGGTCTTCCTCCCACAGTCTAAAATCATGCAGATACTGTAAATTAAACATAGAGTATGAGACTGAATGTTTGTTCATTGCTACAACAATGGGATTGGCTCCAGCTCCCGTCATGAATGATAAAGCTGTAGAGAATGAATGAATGAATGAATGAATGAATGAAAGAGGAAGAAAGGAGCTATATTTAAGTTCACTCTTGAGAGTTGCCGGCTTGTGTTACAGTTTTACAGGTATTGTTGTCGTCTAAGTGCTCGACAATCATCATTAACTGTTTTCCATTAATAGCCACTTACAGGCAAAGCACAAACATCACCCACACACACATTATTTCCCACAGGTGTAGCTATTCTGGGAAACCTTCTTTGCCTTCTTATCTTCATCAGCAACACCATGGCATCAGCCTCAGTTTTCTGCTGCTGTTCAGGTTATACAAAGCTTTGTAGATATGGTCCGCGTGGTCTTGATGGACACTATGCTACATCCTCTCAAGCAAGACTGGTAAACGCCTCAGGACGAAAGCACACACTTGATCCCTCAATGTTTCGTTCACCCCTGCAGTTGTCAAGTGTCAGAACTAAAAAAAACTTAAAAACACTATCACCATTCAGAAGTGGTCAAACCCCTCGTGAAGTGAAAGGAGGTGAAGGAAGAGAGGGATATTTTAGAGGTGGAACTATTCACATGGCGAGGTGGGGCTAACAACACAAAAGTGGCGAGGCGTCGTGCAATCGAGACCAGCCCAGTGAGCGAGAGCGACAGGCCGCTGACAGGCCGGGGCACACAGGCCTCTGTGAGTCACTGATGTGGGACAGTGATGACATGTCGTCACTTCAGCGTCTGCTCTCTGGGGCTCTGTCTGCAGCTCTATTTTAGAGAGAGGAGAAGACATACATGGAGACTAAGTGCCAAGGAAAGGCTGAGTGTGTGTGTGTGTGTATATGGGGGAGGGTCAAGGGAGGGCACTGAGGATACAGGAACATATGTTCACGGTTGTGTAACCAGGATAACACGGATAGTGTTTCATGTAATGATAAACCACTATCTGTTTTACTTTTAAGTAATCATTGGATAACCTGAATACTTTTTGATGTTTATATCTTTCAATGTCTGTTATTCCCATAATTGGCAAGATATCTGTAGAACTGTGACAGATATATAGCTAAAATAGACATTTAAGTCACTAAACTTCTGATATGTCATTAAAGAATACATGTAAAGTGTAGAGGTGACATCATGTGGATTGAGAATGTAACTTTAACTAAGTAAATAAGTAATACTTGCATCCCCACGACTGAGCGCAATATTTGAAATTCTAATTTCTGAGTTCATAAAAGCCATAAATGAGGGTGTGGGTGGCTGTATAAATTTTGTGATATATATTTCCAAGATGGATGGTATTTTATAGAGCCTACGTCGGGTTAATTTGAAGGAAGAAAGAAACTAAATTTATCTAAGTTATGAATTTTCTCCAGCACAATTACACCTTATAGACCTTTTATCTGCTAGGTTTTCTTTTAGTCTATGAAGGTTTGCAATGGCTTTCATTACTGTCAAAGTGAAATTATATAGAAAAAAGGGGGGGCGCTCAAATTATGAAGATAATTTGTGGTCAATTAAAGTAGGGTGAGGAATTAACACCCTTGGTTTGCCACTGAAAGCTGCTGTTATTTGACCTCAGATTCATTATACTTAGGTCAGTTTCCATCCCAGCCACTCATATTAAATGTGAAACTCATTAATCTTTAGAGAGAGCCTGTTCACCTTGTTGGAGGAAAATATGATAAATACAGAAACTGCAGAGATGGGTAAAGACAAAACTTGTCCAGTTCAGATGCTCAACGTTCTAAAAGTAATTGTAACACAAATTAGGCTAAATTTTACCAAGTTTGTGCCACTTTGAAGTTTTACTGTCTTTAATCTTAATAATATCTTTAAACTAATCATAGATGTCATCAGCTCCTATTGGACAAAACCAGCTGTCAGTCACACTAGTGTCCACTCGTACCTGTCATACTTTATCATCTTCTTTTCCTCCAAGTGTTTCTGTTACAGATAAAAATATCTTTTTTTTTTAGCATATTTAATGTGGAATATCTGGGAAACCATCTTCATCTTCTATATTCACATGACTTGACATACAATGGATGCATCACAAAGAACGTGTTAAGATATAAGTTTTATCAAGTAGTGGGGTATGCAATAGCGGAACTCTGTACTATTATTTGACCTAACAGGGCAACATTGAGTCATTTGAACAAATACCACGCCTTTTTGGTCTACATAAGTACAAAACTTTGTACAAGTAACTTTCTCCCTTGAATAAGAAGCAGACTTCCTAAAAAGTCCAGTTTACTTGTGCACAATTTGCTATTAAACCCCTTCAACAGAGAAAACTCTACATTACCACCACTTCATCACTTCTGTCACTGAGCTCAATACTAACCAAGACCTTCTCAGTCAATACTCAAAGGTTATTCATTGGATTCTTTGATCAATGCTGTATGAGTATTTGTTTAAACTGTTGTCCAGTTGCTGGATTTTCTGTTTGGCTCTGCTTATTACACTATAATTGATTGCTTTTGATACAAAGTCATTTGTTCATTCTAGTTTTCATGATAATGTTGTGTACACAACACTGTCATGTATAATGTATGTTGCTCCGGTTCACTCGTGTCCACACGGCAGCTACAGTTCAAGGTTAGAAAGATGGAGGCCGTGTTGCAGTGCTGCAGAGGTGAGAGTCCAGACAAGCAGAGACACACCGCTGAGATTGTGATTGATAGAAACCCCTTCAAATGACCAGACAGCTGGCTCTTACTGGCACAAACACAAACCCACATCCTACACTCAGAGATCTTACTCTCGCTCACATGCTCGCAGTGCCGCCTTGACAGCCATGCTCATTGATCTGCTATGGTCATACTTCATTTTAGAAACCAAATTTTTCCATCTCATGTGCTCCATTTTTAACCCTCTTGAAGAAAAAATAACAACAATAGGTGTCTTCTCATTTGGCATCGCTCCACTGTGTTTGCTGCTGGATGGCAAGGCTGCAGGCAGAGCAGTTTTTTAAATGTTTCATGTACATGAACTAAAGTTGGTACACATGTTAATCATGTCAGGACAGTCCAAAAAGTCAGTGACGACTTTGCCTTAAGTCCTACAGGAAGGCCACCATCTTGGATTGAACAGCTATTTTTAGGTGATTTTGGCAATTTCGCACCAATGGAATTTATGTCCCACATTGTAAACAGAAACAAATTGAAAACATTTTATTACGAATGAAAATACAACCTTTCATAATTGCCAACAGAGAAAAAATAAATACACTTCATATGAACCCAAAAGGATTATGGAATAAATTTACAAAGACGAAATCTAAGTTTAAGTTCAGCTTCAGTCAGTTGTTTCTTTTTTAAACCCTAGTTATTTTTATTTCAGTTCACAAAAATGTTTTTTTTCATTTCTAGTTTTCGTTTCGTGCAACCAGATAAAAGCAATTCCAATCGCATACACAGAACATGGGAAATCTGCCAGTTGAACACTGTGGGCAATACAGGAAATTCTCTTGTGATCGCTGACACACTGAATTACATGCTCACAATCATTTACACACACACAAAAAAGACATGTAACTGCTCATGCTGATGTTACCAACTGTTTAACCGGTCGAACAACTCAAATAAAACATGAGGTTTAGCGAAAATAAAAACACAATTTTCTCCACACTTCCTGGGGGTCCTCCTTGTCATTCAAACAATAAATTGCCTTCTCTAAACACTCTTATGCAAAATAATCCATCCATCCATCCATCCATCCATCTTCTACCGCTTTATCCTCCACATGAGGGTCACGGGGGGTGCTGTGCCAATCTCAGCTGACATAGCCACTCCATCAAAATAAGATAAAACATATTTATGAAAACATCAATTGAACAGGGACATGCAGTATTTTTGGGTTTTGACTTCATCTAAATTTGAATTTGTATTAAGGCAAGCGATGTCCTTTAAAATGTCCTGTAGAACTTCACTTTTAAAAAGTTCATCTACACACTCAAATGTCATTTCACAAAGGGATTCTTGGCTGCAATCAGCAGCTCTTGGCATTTAATTCGTTTGTGTATTTCCCCGCTGCGCCGCCCCTCCCAAATCCAAAACTTCCATGCATCACGTCGCTGACACAGACATTTTCTTTTTTAAGTGTTTTGTGTACATTTTTTGAAAACCTTTGTTGTTGATGTTAATATTCTGCTTCACCTCGTAAGTTGTTCGTAAACATTGTTTGCTGTGTCTGAAAACAGGCTCTGTTGTCATTGGGCAACACAAGATCTAAACAAAGCTATACTGAGATATACAGAGAGCATTGTGTGAAATTTGAACGGTATAAAAGAAGCGCTGATTTGCCCACTTCCTGCAACAGCGTGAGTGAAATTACCGTAATAACCAAATGTTTGACGTGCAACCTCTCAGCTTTCAGAAACCATTTTATTCAGTTTTTTAGCACAAACCGTCACTTCAAAGCATGCTTGCGCAAACATGTCATCTGCAATGTGCTTGGTGTTGAAGGGTTGAATTCAGAGCCCGAGCACTCACACGGTGGTGCAAGGAACTATTGGAATTGTTATTAGTGGAGTTGTTATTTTTTCTTTGGAAAGGATCAGATTTTGGTGAAAAATGTACAAAAATTGCCACGCAGCGCCACCAGCTGGTACATGGTGGCCACAGTTCTTCTGTTCCCTGTATTAAGTTGACTGAAACAATCAAAGGAGCCACAATAGACTGTGAAAGAGAGCTGTCATAACTTGTTTCTATTGAACAAAGCCAACTGAGCCCCCTGTCAGCCTATTTTGGACTGGCTGCTCATGTTGGAAGTTAAAACTGTCTGTTTGACACCTTTTCATTGACTCACTGACACGTGCTGCTTGCTGACAGACAGATCTTTGCATGAGAGACACGAGGTAACCTGTGAATGAATATAAATGGCGTCATCCATCTGTCCATCTGCCATAAGGCCTTACCGATTGTGAATGGTGATGAGGCCGAGTGAGAGGCTGAGATGAAAGATGGAAGTTTGATGTAAATGAAGTGCTCATATTTTTCCAGGGAAAGTAGTCGGCCTCGGGGAATATTGTCCTGTTCATGTGTCGTAAAAGAGAGTGGGTGATGTGTAAAATGTTAACTATGAGCTTTCCGCCAAACATGAGGAGATTGTCAGGATTAACAGGTGAAGAAAAAAACATTTGTGCAGACTCATGGGGAAGAGGCATTAGCACGTTCACATGTATGTAACTTTGTTAAAATATAGGAAAGTACATCCTAGGTGGAAGTCAGCAGAACGCTCTGGACCATTAAAAGCTAAAGGTATTAGACCAGGGGTGTCAAACATACGGCCCGGGGGCCAGAACCGGCCCGCCAGAGGGTCCAATCCGGCCCACAGGATGAATTTGTTAAAATTTCACACTAATCTAAATGTAATGTCAAATGCTCCATATACCCATGACTAAATGTTTGTGCCTTTATAGATCCAGTGTGCTGTGTAAATAGTAAATTTAGGCATGATATTGTTGAAATTGCACTTATATTTCTCAAGACATTTCATGTTTTTTAAAATTATCCTTCATTAAATGTAAAACAAAGGAGAAAAAACAAAGGAGTTCTTGTTGTTCATAGGTTATTATTCTATTATTTTGCTCTTTTTACTGGTCCGGCCCCCTTGAGATCAAATTGTGCTGTATGTGGCCCCTTAACAAAAATGAGTTTGACACCCCTGTATTAGACAGTTAAAAGTGGGCAATTAAAAGCCTCGGTTCCTCCTGACAAACAAGTCTTTAGATGTGTTTGTGGGGTGTTAAGTGAAACCCACACAGTAACAGGCAGGATTAATTCATGTAAATCAAATCAAAACTGCTGACAGATGTAAATAAGTCATTAGATCACAGCAGCCATCATTTATTGGGAGGGGAAAAAAGGTGTGTTATATTAGCTTAACCTAATATTTGTGTGTTTGTATGAACACTCATCCTGACTAAGAGGAGTCTGTGCAGGGAAAAACTAAGAAAGATATTAGTTCAGGTCTTTATGAAGTGTGGTTGTACAGTATGATGCACTCACCATAATCAGAGTCTGAGCTGTGCCCCCTGCTGGACCCCTGCACTGAGACTCATCATGAGCAGACTTTGCATGAAAACATGATTTCCAGCAAAGGAAAAACAGATTTTGGCCACTCTACAAAAGGCTCACCCAATTAAATATACACCTGCTCAAGTATATGATAGATTAGGATAAGTCCATAGAAAAAAATCAGCACTTTTATCTTTCAGGACCATGAGAGATGCTTGTCTGCAGCGACCTGTTTGGTGAGACTGTGTGACTCTGTTAAATCCAAATGAATTTCAAACACTGAAGTCACACAAAATTGCTGCCTCTATTTACAGATGGAGGCAGCAGTGGATAAACAGTTCCTGTGTGCCATGATGTAAAATCACGGAAATTGTTTACGGACTTTGGTGCAGTGCGTGTGTGCTTCACAAAGCATCATAAACTTCAGTTTCCAGTGAAAATAAAGCTGTCTAATGGCAATAAAAAGGCAGCAAATATATTCTTAAGATACCATAGGTGAGCATTTTGTTTGTGTCCCTGCAGCCGCCATGTTATCGTCTGTGTCTGAGCATGAAAAATCTGTGTAATAATCCTAATTGCATAGAGCAAATATCGTTGGTTAATATTATTAATATTATAATATAATATTATTAATTTGCTAAATAATAAAACACAAGTGCCATGACATGTAAAATTTAATATAAAAAGTTATTTGGTCACTTTCCATATACATACTTAAATCTAACAGATACACATACACACCTGATAATGTAACTGTTCAGCATCAATTCCTGCAGGATGAAGCTGTGAGATCCTGGAGCTGCAGTTTGTTCTTGTAAAATGATGTGCAGTGACTCAATTTAGCTCTTAAAAACTCTTACTCCTCTCTTCGTTTGTATATTTAATGACGGCCAGATATATCTCCTCCCTTGGGTGACTTAGAAATTATTTCACAAAGTACACGGCACTGTGTTAAATCACATTATATTACCAGAGTTCCACACGCTCATAAATACCTCTAAGATATTCGGTGAAGTGTTTTGCTTTGATTCCTCGCATCCCATATTTAGAGGTAAATGACTCCTTTGAGAAGATGAAACTATCGTTTGAATGTGTATCAGCCAGGCAATCAAAGCTCTGCCCACGTAAAAGAATCGTGTATAATATGAAATATGAGGGTTTCTACTGATGAATGAAGTCGGGATCATGAAGTACGAGACTTTATTTTCTTGTTTTTTTTAACCACAAAACTCCTTCTTCTGAATTGAAGTTGCTGCCAAGAACATGAGAGTTTGTAGTGATAAATTTATACCTTGGGAGTTTTGTCTACATCTGCACTCCCGACTACAGATTCCACATTCTCTCTGATGATGCTGACTGACGAAACTACTAATGTGTTGCCACTCATTCATTGTAGTTTCTGCAAGTTTTGAGATGTACGCGTGTCGAGCAGACGCAGCGCAGTGGACAGGGCTTTGGGATGGAGACAGCAACACTCCCTTATGAGTGTTGTTGTTGTTGTTGCTGACAAAGCCTCTGACTATTTACAGCAATTAATCCAACTCGCATACACAGAACATGGGAAATTGAACACTGTGGGCAATACTGTAAATTCTCTTGTGATCGCTCACACACTGAATTACATGCTCACAATCATTTGTAAAAAAAAGACATATTTTTTTGATTTTCTCAAAGAAATCTTACTGTTTTCTTGCAAAACGAGTAATAGGCATGGATCTTTAGAGGGCTGCACCAATATTTGTACATATCAGCATCATTTATTAGTCATGAGTAAGGATGGGAATCGTTAGGAATTTTTTTCTCAGTGGTTGTCAAACTTTTTATACCACCTGAGAAAATATTGATCTCTCCAAGCAACACCATTATCACCCACGTTAAAATACAGTGGTGTGAATAATCCAAGCAAAGTCTGCTACAGACTTTTCACAAAAGGGTAGTTCACTCTTTAATCACCCCACATATACTTCACACACTGCTGAAGTGAAATGAGATAAAGAGGGAGCGAGAGATAAGGTGACTCTAATTATTTGTTTCATTTTCTACATACTATTTACTCCACTGCGATCGCATATCCTGGTATATGCAGTAGAACAGAGTTTCTGATTTTACCACCAGAGGAAGCTTGTGCACCACTGGTGGTACACATACCACAGTTTGAGAACCATGACCCCAATTAATACTGCTGGTCATTTGAGAGCAATAATGCCTGAACCCATGGGTTGAGGGCAATAAGGATGAGTGTCCTTCTTACCTCTCCACCAGAGGGCAGTGTCCTCTGTTCAAACATTGGCTGCTGCTTGACGAAGTTCACAATAAACAGCATCTTGACTAAGTATCGACACATTTAACTCAACGAGTGTTACTTTCAGCCTTAAACGCTGCACGCACTGCCTCATGTTTATAAAGTGTTGTACTTGCAAGCGTCTCATTGGGTTTGCTAGTTTGACCACATTTACTTTCAACTAGGGTGTAATTACCAACAATTCTACCAACAAGGACGTTTGAATAAACATAACATAAATATCGACAGCAGCGCCATTTGCCCAGATGCTCATTGAGAAACCGGTATGAGTTTAGCAGCAGTTCTAGATACCTATCCTGAATCATGAGGAGTGATCCTGTAGCTCTGGCCAATGGAAAGAGTTCCCCAAGGTGGAGTTTTGTCGTGACATAATCCTGATGTCACTGCTCGAGCCATCTATCCAAAAGGGTTACCAGCAATCAGTGCCCTGCTAATGGTGTGAGCTCGAAGTCAAACAGGACAGACATGATTAAAACACAAAAAGGACGAGCAGAGCAGTTCAGCACAAGGGGCAGGAGGAGGGAGTGGAGACTTGTTCATTCATCCTGAGACTGGAGTAAAGACATGACATCATCCTGCAAGACATTGCAGGTTTTTGTGTGGTCGATGATGATGATGATGATGATCGAGCAACAAAAAATGACCGGATGAAAACAAATATTTTGGACAAAGATGACGTGACTGGGTCGAGTTCAAGTAAATTCATATAACTTCAATCTTTTCAAACCTTTTGTACATTTTTCTCACACATCCTTTCACTGTCACAACAATGATACAGAGGACAAATACAGCCAACTCAATAAAAATTAAACCGATCCGTTCAAAGTTACTAACCCCCACATTTGTTAATCTTTTTTTCTTTTAAAAAATAAAAATCAATTCAAGGATGAGTGAACATTTCTTTGAGCCACCTTTTGTTTCTGTGGGAACACAGTCATGCAAAGTCCTTGGCAAACCAGATGAGTCCTTCTCCAACTCCACCTCGCTGAACATGGTTTCTTTTCTCTTTTTTTTTATCCTTTTTAACGTCAAGTAAATGAATTCTTACTAAGTTGTCAATGTAACCTCTAACTGTATCCATCACGAATCTCCGCCTATTAAAACATTGAACGCCTGAAAGAGGGACGACCTTCACACCAAATGAAATTAAGAGGAAAATACACAAGCTTTACTCAACGATTAACCTTATAATCATTTAAGACAACATTTAAGATCCATCAGGAAGACTTGTCATTGTGATCATCTTCTATCAGCCACTAGTGGTGTTGGAAATGTGGTGCTAAATTCCTCACAATAACCTTTGGGGATGCAAAGGTTTGCTTTAACCTGACCCTAGAGGGGTTCTATAGAAATCTGAGGCAGATACACTGTGAGGTAAAATGGCATTTCTTTAAATCTCTGACTCACTCATTGTCACGATTAATATCATAGTCGGGTCAAACGGTTGGATTTGTGGGATTTTGATTCCGCAGATGACAGCCCCCTCATTTCAGATATTTTGTCTTTTTTGTGAAAACATTCGTCCAACACTTTTTTTTTCACTTCCAAGTCTTAAAAACCGAGTCCATATAAACTAGTAAGTGCATTGTCTGAACCCGTAAACATGTTTGGCCTCAAGTCCACTGTTGTTGAGCACTCGCAAATACGATTTCTCGTCTTCTTCCTGAAACAGTCATCAACAGCACCTCTCTGCCTGTGTTTGTTAACTCGGGTCAGACCCGATAAGGAGAAATAGATGTGTAGGCTGCTGTGATGGGCATGTCCATTAGAGACAGACAGAGAGCATGACAGAGTAATGTGTAAAAGATCCTGCTGGAGTCACACTCTGTCTTCATTAGCCGTGATGTATACTGTGAGGCAGTGGCTGTAAGTCATCCTCATCTGCCTCACAGACAGCCCTATACTTCCACAACCACTGCCACACACACACACACACACACACACACACACCCCACTCTTGCCTCTGCTACTAGAGACTCATTAGAGAGAGGCCCCTGCCTTGTAGGGGGAAAAAAAGCAGAAAAGACTATGGCCTATGTTGACATTTAGAAAGGACTTCCATCGTTCACTAGAAAACGCACTGACATATTATCTGTCGTGTCCTTGAGACGCTGAGTGGAGACATTTTGAAAATTCAGCATAATATATATGTGTGTGTGTGTAAAAATAGAAATACTTTGATCATCATTAAGACACTCAAGTTGCCAAAGATATACTCAAAAAGGCAAATAAATGACTTCTGCTGTTCAGCTTACTGCAGTTTGGAAAGGTTCAAAAACGCAGCTGAACAGAAATGCACTTTCATCTCTCCAACAGCATCAGCAGCCGTGACTGACGTCTTAAAAAAAAAGTTCATTGACCCACAAAAATTCAGAGGTCCCGCGTGTATAAGGAGGACAGATCAAAAAGACGTATTTACGAAACATTTTGGCATCGAATCTTTATTAAAAACAGAGTTAAATATTGACATGTGGAGCACTTTGTGACGCGGTTTGCTAAAGCAACTGCGGGTCCTCATCTCCAGAAATGTTTGCCGGATCATCTGCAGGGGACAACGTGAAATAGCTCGTGTGCTGAAATTTGAGCACCTCGTTGCCCCAGCTCGTCCATCCAGGCTGCAGACTTCGAGCAAACAGTTCCAAGCACGAGCCTTCAGGTCCGACATACCGCCGTAAAATCTCTATTGAGGAAGACGAACGATCACGAGACAATTAATTAACAACAGACACAAAAAAGCTTAATGATCAATACAAAAAAAACCCTTAATGTTCAATATTAAATGACATGTATCACCAGAGAGGGCAGTTAAAGACTCAATTGAGGAGAAGAAAAGCTTTTTAAATGATAGTTTATGTTGTTTGAAGTGTCTTTGAAGTGTGGCTGTGTGAGGCACTGGCATGTTGTCAATGTTGACCCCCCGTTTGCAGCTTTATCTCATCAGAGTTTGTAGACGCTCACACAAGAATTTGCAGTTTCATCTCACAGTCACAGGGACATGGGAACTGCTGCTCTGCTACTGTCTCGTTTGGTAAGGTTGTGTCACTTATGTTAATTAGAATGAAGTCTTTTTGGACATAGATGTCACAAAATAATACATTTGAACATACTAATGGAGGCTCCATGGACTTTGGTGCAGGAAGTGCACAATCTAAACAGTGACAAACTCAAGTTTCCACTCAAAAAAGGCTGTTTAATAGTGAGCTGCAGGGGCAAACATATTCTTACGATATTATAGACTATTGATATATTTTATTATATGAACAGTTTTTTATATAATCAATTTTTCCCGTGTGTTTTCAGTAAGAGTGAGCATGATTGTCTGATGCTGGTTCTCAGCACATGGGGCCAGCAGGGGGTGTGCATGTGTCATTCCCTCATATAACACCTTCAATCATCTTAAAAGTTGTGGAACAGTCTTGGACTAAGAAAAAGTCATTTGGGATTATTGCTTTGTAGCTTTTAATGCTCCCATTATCTAACTTGCTCCTCTGCTAGAGGTCGCCTTACAATTATGATGAGCTTCTGCATTAATGTCTTGTAGCTTTTTCTACTATGTTGCATCAAGGATACACACACACAGAAGTGTATAGGCAGAACCACTGTGACTTCCAGGTGTCAAAGTTGATAATCCACACTTGTGAATCACAAAAGATAATCAATTCAGTGTGAATTTTACAGCAATAAATTCAGAGGTGGGTTATAAACTTCCTGCACTGCATACACTTTCTATAGGGACACTTTTCTTGTTACTCTGTGTCTGTGATAGATCACTACTGGCCACTGTCTAGCTCCATCACACCAGAGAATAAGTTTTTCCTTTGGGGACTGGAAGCGACCTTGAGTATATAAGTGATGATATTCCAGCAGTGGCTCATCTGACAGACGCGTTTCACTTCCTCCACCCCTGTGCTACGCCTCCTGCTCTTGTGTAATGCTCAAACTACCCTGACACTCGACTCAGCCAACACTCAGGAAGTTAATGAGCTCAAAAGCTTGATCCCCAAAACCTAGCCAACCTGCACAACGAGGTGTCCTGACCGCGTCCTCATCCTATGCATGTCAGAGAGACAGAATCACCAAATGGAAAGGCCAAACATGCAGCTCCTCCACTAATTCAGCCCCGAACTGGTGACTCAGCTCTCAAAGTTGAACGGAGAATAAAAGGTCTAATTATCCCCTCAACTCTGAAATGGGACATTGTATAAAACTTCTGCCAAGAAAGACTAAGACACTTATTTGTTCCTTAGACAGTTATTATATTCAGTCTTACATTGTCTGCATTGTTGGATCCATTACGGCACACTTACAATAGTCGTTTTTTTGTTTTTTTTTGTACTCTTAGTGGATATGCAGCTCATCCATATCTATACAAACAAACTTGAATAACATAACCACAGCATTACTAACTATTACCCTTGACAAATACCATGTCACAGATGTAAATGTAGCAGTTCAAAGTCTCATTTGTATTTTTGAAGTAGAAACAAGCTTTCAAGACGGAACTTCAAAGGGGACCTGGCTAGTTTTAACAATACAGTGAGTTTATATGGTGAAGTGATTGGGAACGGGGGAAACGTTTCCTGAGAGAAATTAAACACTGTCAAACTTAATATACAACAATATCAACCTCAAGTGGACAGTTGACCAAGAAGATACCAACGAAACACCCTGCTGCACAGTGAACATAACAGTCACAGATCCAAATCTCAATCAGCAGTAATGCATCCCACACCACTGGCAGCGTGCCTCCTTCTGAGATAAATATTAGGCACAGCCATTTAACTGCTAATTAAAATACCAGGCTGGGAAGGGACTTCATTTGACTTATTGATTAAAAGACACAGCTCCTCATTCAGGGATGAGCAAAAACCCTGAACCCTTCTTTTCTTTTTTTTGCACCTCGTCCATCTGGCGAGAATGTGTTGTGTCCGTGGTGGAGTAATGGTGTCTCTTATCTCGCCATGGCAACCGTGTCGGAACTATGACAGAAGCCCCAGTCCGAGAGGGGGAACAGATATGGGTCTGGGTTTCTCGAGACACAAGGGTAGTGTAGAGCTCAAGCAGCCTCAACATCCTTGACTTCAACAAAGCAGGAGCCAAGTTGAGAGTAAAGATGATACTAACAAAGCTTAAAAGTGTAGTGCGTACAAATAAGTGTCCTTTTTATATTCAAGCGATAGTCAAATGAGTTCACACAAAGCAGATAAAAAGGACCCGACACTTGAAGCATACAAATCACATTACATTGTTTCTGTTCACGCAGGTAGAACAATAACATCAACAACAACAATAACAACCACAAAGGCCACTAAAAGTTACACACTGGAGCTTTAATGCTCAAGGACTCAAACATTTTGAGCAGTTGCCCACACTTCACTTCAGGAGAGAACAAAGGAGAGAAACATCCTTCCAGGCCCCAGGTGTTCATTTTCATGTTAAATCGCTGAATGAATGAGGCTGATTGGCTTTCATTAGCAGATTTGGGTCAAGCTCTTCTAACATCTCGAGCCACTCTGCAATTTGCAACTATGACACTCACAGATATGAGCCACACCTACCGCCAGCAGAGCTGTCTCACCTCTTGCCGAATAATAAATAGCATAGTAACAGCACGGAGTCAACACTGGGTTACAGCTGCTACTGATTCTTTCTATTTAGAGGTGCATATTCCTTTTGAATACAATGCACAAACAAGCATTTAATTAATTATTAGCACTACGTAGATTCGGCTCTGAAGAAAACTGCAGAGTGACTTTGCTGTGAACAAATTTTCACCTATGGAGAGCACATGGATACTAATCTGCTTAATCGCTATGGTTTCACAGCTCCACTGTTTATGATTAAAATGGAATGTATTTTTAACCATATCCAGCCACATCCATCTGGGGGAGGCTTTTCTGTGCTCGTCTGAAAGGGCATTGGCCAACGCCGGTCGTGTTTTGCTCTACGTGCTACACAATAAATTGTGTTCCCCTGAGAGGGAGGTAAATGACGTCAAGGCTCACGCATTCATACTCCCTGCATATTCAATGTCAAGGTCTTACATTGATTTCAAGTAGCACAGTCTGCGTTAGTGTCACACCGCGATTAATATTTTGGGATAAATGCGGACATTTCTGAGCAGCAGAAGTTCAAGCTGAGACAAATCCAGCCTTTCTTTGGTAGGGGACACAAGTCTTGTACTTGATGAGGACAAAACAGAGACTCTGCTGTGTTAACATGCACAAAAAATACAAGTTATAATAATAGTTTGCCATAATTAAGGACTTTTTTTTTGCTTCCAAACTGAAAGAATATCAAGGTGGCACACTTTAAATTTCAGCCACGCAAACTTGAAGAACTAACTTAAAAAGTGGTGCTTATGCACTGACTGCAGGATGGAGTAGGATTTAGAGCTTGTGAATGAAGCTGTGACGCAAGCTATCAATCAGTGATGCTGCAACATTGCCCTCTGGTGGCTTAGTCAAACATTACACCCCTGTACTGCTACGCGGACAGGAGAGGTATTTACCTGAGAGTGAGGGCTTCTGGGAGTGCAGAGCCGATGGGACGCTGACAATCAAACGGGAGTCCTCGACGGGAACATATGAAGAGCTGCAAACAAGCATGTGGTACAGATACATTACATTTAAGAGTAAACTGTGAGGTTTTAAACCCTAAGACAAGATGATGAATACCCCTTAAAGGCACTATATACTAAATCAAAGACAGGTCATAGTAATGACCACTAGCAGTTTGTTATGACTAGTTTCCATTTGCCTCATCAGGGGTTTTGCACCTTTTAATCACAGGACACCTTCAGCTAAGACTGAGCCACCACAGGCTGGTCACACCTGAGTGTGCATTTCCAACCTTAGCTTCAGCTAATAGTGCCAATAGTGATTTTCTATTCGGGTTTGAGTGAGAGAGCCATCATATGTCATCAACCCGCAGTGGTAGCGACACTATCAGTCAGTGGAGAGTTGAAAAAGTTGGAGATTAAGTGAACCGCTTCATGCTGCTCACATGAAAAACAGACACCTGGCAACTTAGCGAACCGCCAAGTCAGATCTGCGTTGATACAAAACTGGAAATATGACTGTAACCTTTTTACACACAAGTCACCTCATGGAGTGATCTGCAGAGGGACGATATCGGCCCAGAACCAGCACTTCATACGGCTTCTTGTGCTGCGAATCCAGCGGAAAAACAAACTGTCCAGACGTGGTCACCTGAAGAAAAAAAACGACAACCCTTTTAATATGATGGGGAATCACACCACGAGGTCAGAGTAGAGACCTTCAAAGATTCTATACCTTGACCCAGTACCATTCGGCGACGACCTCTACCCCCCAGTGTGGATACAGCTCATCGCGGATACAGCGCAGGTGGCTGGGTCGGTTTGTGACCCAGGTGACCACTAAACAGTTTGCAGATGCCAGGAGATTTATAGGAAGCTGCTTCAGCTGTGATGACGGTAAAGAGCTGTATCTTTAATGAGAGAAGAGAAACGAGTGTAAGCATCTCACCCCGACTTCAAATTATTCTTTAGATACCTCCATATTGCCTGATGTATCCCAGTAAAAGATATATGACAGAAGTACTGGCATAACTACACCTGGGGTCCATCCATCTTTGCACCATATGATTTAAATAATATATCTTTTTAATACTAAAGGTTTTGTATGTGTGTTTTTTTGTTGATCTCAAAGTTCTAGTCATGCATGATGTTAATTGAACAGCAACTTTAATTATGATCTCTTTAATATATAATATTTATTTCATAAAGGGGCCAAATTCAACATTTGTAATTTGAACCAGGCCTCTACAAATCAACTGTAAAATGTTATTTCAGTTATTTTTACTTCAAAATAAACTGAACTGTTTTGAAAAAGCTAAGTAAATGTAACTCATACACATAAGGTTTTACTTTGTTTAGAGTTTATTCAAGATTTATTTGAATTTACTTAAAAGGGTACTAAAAATGATTGAAAAATTGTCTATGTGAATGTAACAATTTGCAAAGGAAATGAATCCTAAATATTTTATTATTTGAAGCTAAATAACCTGCAGCTCCTCATTGGCCCACCAGAGGGCCCAGCCCAAACTTTGGGAATCACAGCACAAGTACAAATAGTACTTTCTTTACCTGCTCGTCCATTGTTTTCAGGCCTGTTAAGTTTCTGCTATTTTTTTTTTTCAGCTTCTAAACTGCCAAATTACCTGCGACTCCTCTTCACAGACTTGTTTTCCCACGGTGGATCCATAACTATTAAGTCAAACTTTCTTCCGTCTGTGTGAGAAACAAACAGCTTTACAAAAATAGCATCAGGCAGGAAAACAAGCTGTTTTTGTCTCAGTTGGGACGGAGAGAATTCAAAGAACCACACTGAGTCATACTACAAAACAATATCCCATGGTGGCACAAACATGTTCACACGAGTGAACATGTTTGTGCCACCATGGCTTTTGGCTTCATCAAATGAATGCAACCACAAACATGCAGAGACTGCAACTGGAAGGCATTTTGCAACTGATGTTGAAACTGATGTTTCTCACTGATGTTGTACTCACAGTTTACCAGAGGCTGCATTCGTGTGAAATCAGACAGCAGGAAAGCCGTGCGTGCTGGGATAACATACTCCCCTCCCATCAGAGAAACCACAGTGGCCTGGTCTGTGCTGTTCTCCGTTACCCGAGAGAACAAGTCCACTTGGGATGTGCAGCCATCCTCATCAACAAGTGACTGAACACACTCCTCCTGCTCCTCCTCATCCACCAGGGGGAGCTCTTTCGCCATTTCACAAAGAGCAGCGAGGCCGCATTCCTGCAAAGGAAGAGGTTCCTCCACTGCATCTGTCGCTCCGTTCAGATATCCCACTGATCGAGCAGAGTCCAACAAGGACGTGGTTCCTTCTGAGATGACAGACCTGATCTGCAGCAGCACAAATAACAAGTATGACTGAGTCTGAGTGGTGTGACAAAGTCAAAATATGAGGATTTAATGCAGAACTTAAAACTTGTACAGGTCAGGGTCTTCAATGGTGGGAACTAACTAGGTCATTTATTCAAGTATGGTACTTGTATATAATCCTAGGGTACTTTAAATTACTTCAGCTCATCAAATTAGGAATTTGAGCCTTCTTTTATTGTTTAGTTTTAGGTGTTGGGAAGGGATAGGGACTTAGTGTGGGTCTGTAAAACCGAATTACACCTCT